>NW_011888819.1:4218816-4228056 GCF_000151845.1 Pteropus vampyrus
GATAGCATGAGATTATGGTTTATAAGAAAGTTAAATACATCAATGGTTTTGGTATGCGATTTAGTCATACTTCTTCCAGTTGTCTTTCAACTTTACATTAATTATAGCCAATTATATTTTGGGGGAGAAAATACAGCTGTTGTGATTTTTTTTCAGTTCTTTGATTTTTGTGGTAAGAGTCCTCAGCTTTGATGCATTCTTGAAACAATTCTAATAATGTGTTTTATTCCCTGTTTAATAATATAAAACCAGCAGGATGTCTCACTTTCAGAAATGTTTGATAAAGTATTGCTCTTTCTGAGGGGAGAGAAAAAACAATGGATTTTTTTTCATTTTATGAGCTCTAGGATGAAAAGTCCCTAAGTATAATACACTGTTCTTTATGTGACTTTCTCACGACATACTATTTTCTCTCTTCTGGTTCTCTTGAATAATTCTCGCAGTTCTTGGTGAGCTTCTAATCAGTTTAGCCTGTGAAATTTAGGATGGAACAAGTATATTATTGGTGCAGGGAGATGAGCTTTTTCTAAGTAATACAGCATGGCTATTTGACAGCTTTTTTCATTGAATAAGAATTAAGTTTAATAAAATTTTTCAAAAATTATAGTTTTTTAAAAATTAAATTATTATATTAATACTAATTAATATAAATGAATTAGTATATTGAAATTAAATATACATGCTTCTCAGTTTACAAGAGAAGGTTTTACTTTTAAGCCTTTTATTAACATAGGCAAGTCACTATTAGAAATAGCTTAGTCTTAACTTGGCAAATACCCATTACAATAACTGGGCAATATATTGTGGGATTTTATAATAGCGAATCATGAGTAAATGACAGCCAGAAGCATACTCTCTTCATTTATGTGGTTTCTGTAATTACCTATAGCATTTTGAGGTTATGCTTATGCCCACCTACATTTCATAATTTACTTTCATTATATTGATTGTGGCTTAGCTGCTGTGGGTTTGGAATGTATTACAAATCATATAGTAAATAGTTTTGAAATTATTTATAGTTAAAAAAAACCCAAAGGAGCTTCATTCTCTGCCAGTGTAAGTGAAGCTGAGCCCCCATCCTCAACACCATCATTTCCCAGATGGCTAATAAATGACATATTGGGTGTTGGAATAGGGGAGTATTTTTATAGCAATTTAAAGAAAAAATTTCTTACATTTTTAGATATCATAGAAGCTCTCTGATACCATACTTACCTTGATGATATCTGATTTCCAGACCTTAACTCTTTTCATTTTTACTGTGTTTTGGAAGTTCACCAATTATTATTACTTTTTAATAATTTGTATTCTGATTTTATTGATGATATGAGAGCATTTATAATTCTTTAAAGATTTTGGGTATGTATATTTTTCATCCTACGTGGTGATGGTTGAAAATTTGGACATCTACTTATTGAACAAATTATAGAACTTTTTTCCTTTGTCTTTCATTATGTAGGTGAGGGTTTTGTGAGCTTCCAAGTTCTATTATCATCCCTCTAATCTCTTTAAATAGAAGTTCTCAAACTTTGGTTTGCATAAGCATCCTCTGAAGATATTGGTAAAATACAAATTCCTGGTACCTATTCCTAGAAATTCTGATTTAGAAGAACTGGGAAAGGTCCCACAACAATGCTGAGTTATGAAAATTGTCTGTATTTAATTTGTTATGGTAAACAAACTCTGTATTTTTAAAAAGTCCCCCAAATAATTCTGATACCAGTAGTCCATATTGACATCTTGAGAAACTGGCCTATGTCAGAGTCATTAATAAAATGTGGAAAATTTATGGTTTTACAAGAAAACTTGTGCAGTTCGCAAACTATGATGGGGCAATGCTCCATGTCATTGGTAAATATTTTCTTTAGTACAAACACTAATGTTTTATATGATTAATATTTGGCTTTGAACATTGGTTAAAGAAGTTTATTTAAAATTAAAAGCAAAAGCAAGTGTTTTTAGAATTTATATTTTTCATCTGCTTTGAAAGAAATTTTAAGAGACTTAATTGACAAAAAAGAAACATATTTAATTACTCTTTTTACCCCTGAAGTCGAAGTTGAATATTTTTCTTTGGAGGGTTCATTATAATAAGAAACTAAGAGAAAAGAATTCTCAAAATTTATCTTATTTAAGAGGACTTTCCTGATTAATATTAATGGGAATAATTGTACGTAAAATATAAGCAGTCTTACTCTAAATTTTGTCAGTATGGAAAAACTTAGTGAAAACGTTCAAAGATACCGTGTAAGTTATTTAAAAACTGGACCATATTTAATTGAAAGGTCAACTCAAAGAAAAAAAAAAAAACACTTTCAAACTTCATTTCCATCAGGAGGCAGGTGGTCTTTTTAGACTTGCTGGCTATAGATAATTTTTTTTTATTTGATGTACAAAAAAACAAACAGCTTAAATGACATTTTAAAGCAGACAGTATCAAGAAGAAAAAATATATAAACCTTTCTGACCCCTCTAGGGAGAACTCTTTTCATGACCAAAATCAATATCCTTTGTCAATCTGAGGAAGGAAATAAGAAACACTTGGGTGCAATAGAGGAGAAACTGTACAAGTTTCAAAAAAGCAGCAAATTGAAAACTCTACTCAGGCATATGTATTTCCAGGCAAAGACACCTGAACCATAGGGGGTTCAACTTTGGTGCAAAGATTTGAATTTCTCAGATCTGATCTCAGTAACTTTGCAGCTTAGACTTTATTGATTTCAAAAAGCTCCTTGTGATCGTCACAAGTTGGATTCCTCCGTACTTTCCAAAATCAAAAGTAATTTATTTACTGAAATGCAAAGTAAATTTGCCCCTTGTTTTTGATAATTATACAGTGACAGCTATAATACTTTGACGTCACCTTTCTTAACTCTGTGAGACATATTATTACCATCAGCATTTTCAGAAGAGAAAATGAAGGGTCGTGGGAGATGACGTAATACATCCAAAGCCCTGTAACTAGGACTAGGCAGAGCTGGGATTCTATTTAAGTCCATCTGACGTCAGAGCTCACATTCTTAACTGTTCTGTAATAGGAGCAACAATGCTGAGTTATGAAAATTGTCTGCATTTAATTTGTTATAGTGGACAATCTCTAATCCCTGAATGTGCCTTAAATGTTTTTGAATACTTGAATAGAAATATGTACTCTTTTGATATATTTAAAAATATTGTATGGCAAATTAATATGACTATCATTAACACTTGATTCTGATATGTCATCCTTTATGTTAAAAATGTAAATGTAGCCACAGATATCCTGGTCAATGAGCTAGTGTTATTCATATCTTTTCTATCCTTGCCGATTTATTGTTTAGTTAATCTAAACAATGTCAGTTGCTGAAAGAGGTATTTAAAAATCTTCAGCTCTGTTTGTGGATTTGCCTATTTCTCCCTTTTATTTTGTTAATTGCATTCGGGTTCTGATTTTAAAAACATACACATTTTTATTAGTATGTTTTTTGATGAGTTGACCCTTTTATCATTATGAAATATTATCACTGGTAACAACTTTACACTTGAAATTTCTATTACATGGCATTAATATAGCTACTTCATTCTTATTATTACAGTTTGCATAGACTATCTTCTTCCATCCATATATTTTCATCCTAGTTGTATCTGTATACTTAAAGATAATTTCTTGTAGACTGAATATAGTTGACTGTTACTTTTTCCCATTCTAGCAATCTTTACTTTTAAATTGAATTGTTATTCCATTAATGTCTAATATAATGTCTTTATGATTTGTTTTTATTCATTTCCATTTTTTTATCCTCTGTTATTTCTTCCTTGAACTTTTTTCTGGATTATTTAAAAATGTTAGAAATCCATTTTAATTTTCCTATTGTCTCGTGCCATTTCCTTAGTGGTTGAACTACAGATTATAATATATATCCTTAATTTTTAACAGTTTATTTAATGTAAATTACACTTTATGTTGTAATGAATCAATTGTTATTTATACATCAGATATTCACATATTATAAACACCACAAGACGATATTGTAATGTTTGGTTTAAACAACTATATGTGGTATAAATAAACAAAAATAAAGCAAAACAATTTTTTATTTATCCAAGTATTTACTGTTTCCCGTGGTCTTCATTTCTTTCTCAGTGTTTGCGTTTCCATGTAGTATTTTCTCTTTTTAGCCTGAGAAGTCTTTTTAAATCTTCTCTTATGTTACAAATCTGCTGGTGATAATCTTTTACTTTTGTTTTGTATGAAAATGTTTAGTATGCCTTTACTTTGGAGTAGATTTTTACTAGATGTAGTATTCTGATTGACAGGTTCTTCCCCCGAACCACCCCTTTCAGCATTTTAAAGGTTTCATTCTACTCGCTTCTGGCTGAAGTCCATTGGTCTGTCTTGCCCTTTGGATGTATATTCTACCCCCATATAACCTCGTCACACTGCGCATTGGTCATTTAGAACTTATTGGTTCCTGAGTTATGCAGATATTCCAAATCTGGCACTTTTTATTACACAGTATAAAAAACATGCTTATTAATATCTCAACAATGTAATTTATATCCAGTGAAATAGGACCATAAAACTTGGAAAATGATGTCACACATTCAATAATTATAATAGCATAGCCCTATTTTGACTTTGATTTTTGTAAAATTCCATCAGTAAGACCTGAAAATTAAATATTCTTTCAAACATAGCATTGGAATAAAATACATATAAGGAAAATACAAATGGCAAATGATTTTAAAAGATCAGTTATAAAAAACATTTTCTTATAAATGTGAATAACTTTTTATTCTTATCTGCTGAAATTATCCTGGAATACATACTGAATGCATCCTGAAATGTATGGTAAGAGTTTCTGATAGAGAATCATGGAACCTCAAGGTTAAAAGTAGCTTTCAAGGTTATCTTATGCAAGCAGTGTTAAGTTGCTTGAGTCCTATTATTTTATCCCTTCCAAAAGGTATTTCTTTTTCATGTTTAGACACCATTTGTGATAACCTCACTATCACATTTAAGATGTTTGGCTAATCTCTGTGATCTATTCTCAATTTCAGATATTTTTATTTCATTGTTTATTTTCACAGTGAATGTGTCATAATATTGCTTTTACTGTGCTTGTCTTATAAATGGAAAGATCTTGGACTGGGATCTTCTGGAAGGGGTTGCACTAAATCATATTTTTAAGTCAATTATAAGAAGCTATTTGCTTTTGAAACTCAAAATGCCATCATTGGCTCAACTAGTTTGGAGTCCTCAGACATTCCGAGTATACGATTGGCCCAGAAAAACAGATTTTGATTTAAATTGCTTTAATAATAACAGTTCTGGCACAAATGAGAGCATGTAATATTGTCCTTCCTTTAAGTCAAGGGAAATTTCACAGCCAACATTGATGGTATCTTCTGAGGCCAGCTTTAAATTCCTGACATTTTGGCAAGGGGAATAATATGATGTTCACCGTTCTAGAAATATATATGAAGATAGACGTCACCAAACCACCAATATTTCCTCAAGTCAGAACACTTTTTAATACTCTGTGTGAGACTGTAGTTGTCATTTTCATCTTTCAGTTAAAATCTTTTGGCATCACTGAACAAAATTACGAGTTTTCAAATTTAAAAAACAAAGACCTCATAAAATATTTGCAGGTAATGTGCAGCAACAGCGGTCTGAATTCTGATAAATAAGTGATATTTTTCTTAAAAATGAATTATTCTCACAGGAAACAACATTAACAAAAAGAATGTTTCCATATCTCGTGAGTTCAGTAAAACCTAATATGCCAAGGGGCTAAAATCCCCACAAGAATTCAGAAACATAGTGCATTAAATATAAGCCTCTTCCAAACAGTGTAATAGAAACACTGCTTTCTTCAAAATAATAATTCTCTGAACTGTTTATTATTAGGGAATGTGATTTAAAAATAGAGCCGTAGACAAACACAAAAAACTATTTCGATATATTAAAGACAGCATTATATGAAACTTATTTGTTTCTGGGTTTATTTAATGATACTTAATTACCCCTCTTTTCCGCCTGCTACGATGCCTTTCTCATATCCACATATCCATCCATTACGAAGGCGTGAAGTGCCAAGTCTGAGATTCAGTGGCTTTGTTGAGACAATAAATGAGATAGTGTAGGAGATAACCATGCCATCTTGCCCTTTCTGTCTTGGGTCTAGGTTATCTCAGCAATTTCCTGTTTTACCTAGAATAGGCCATGGGATTGAAAGTGCCCACAGACGTGGTCTAGAGCAGAGGTTTCCAACCTCTGAGCCACAGACCAGTACCGGTCCATGGCCTGTTAGGAACGAGGCTGCACAGCAGGAGGTGAGTGGCGGGTGGACAAGCAAAGCTTCATCAGTATTTGCAGCCACTCCCCAGCACTAGCATCACCTCCTCAGCCCCACCTCAGACCATCGGGCATTAGATTCTCATAGGAGCACTGGTCCCTGGTGCTAAAAAGGTTTGGGACTGCTGGTCTAGAGGACCCTCATAGCATTTTTACATATTTAATTAATTAAATTATTAGTATTATTAATTATTTTTATTTATTTCAGAAAGCGTGTAGAGACTAGGGTCTTGGGTTTAGCTTTCTTCTTTAGCACAGAGCGATGTCCTGATGAGACCACAGAAGGCATTCAGGTTCTTTGGAAGATGTTGGGCTAGGGCTGCCAGATAAAATATAGACTAATTTTTATTTTAGTATAACATATAGTTAAATTTGTATTTCAGATAAATATATGTTCAATATGAAGCATAGCTAAGTTCGCACTTCAGTTAATAGCAAATACTTTTCTTTGTGTATGTCCCAAATATTTCTCGGGACATCTTTATGTTAAATATTCCTTGCTGAATTCAAATATCACTAGGTGTTCTTTTTCGTCCTTCCCCACTTCCCTTTAATATGAGCTGAGGGTGTCTTGCAGCTGGACTGGATCTTGGTACTAGAATAGATTATTTGTGGAGAATGACCTAACAAGTGTAGACACTGCTTTAGTATTGTGTATGGATATGGAAAGAATACTGTGTCGAAATACTGGAGGATGTCTGTCGCCACTGGCTGGAAGCTTGATATTTGCTGAAAATTAAATTTGTTTTATATAGGAAACCATCTAAAACTTTACTCATCTTTAATTATTTGTTATTAAAAATAGAATGCCATACCATAGTAAGTATTTATTTGTAATACAGGAATTACCTTACCCAATGTGATAACTTTGGCTAAAAAGTTTGAGATTTTTGTGGCTGCGTTGGGGCTTAGTGGGAAGAGCAAGATGTGTATAGTCAGAACAAGGTTTTGAAACATGGCAGGCAAGATCCTTACCATCTTTGAGTCGTGAGGTCTACATATGTAAAATGAAGATAATGTAAGCCTAACTGATAGAGGAATGAGGAATGTTAAATGAGATAATGCAGGTGGAAAACTTGTATGGTGACCTCTTCCCCTTAGTAATGGGACACCGATGTTAGATATCAAAACTCTATTGAAGCAAATCAGTTCCTCAGCCAGATGGAAAATTGGACCTCTAAGTTACTGCTTTCTTATATCTTTTCCTGCAACACCTCAGCCTAACTGGTATCTTTTATCTTCAGTACCTTTGTAATATTATGAAAGTTTGACCTCTTTATAATAGGGGACTTCTTGGGTTTATACCATGGCTCAGAAGTTGTGTGGGAGTTGATGGTTTGGGGAAATGACTCTGACACCCAGGAATGTCAATGAACCTATTTAATGATGTGAAATAACTATTACTACTTTCTTCATTTAATGAGAAAAGCTTATCCTACTTATAAAAAATGCTTTGTGCTTTACTGACCCTATAATTCAGTGTTTCTATGATTAAGACATATTTATTTCATAGCAATTTCATCTCATTGAAGTGTGATGGAAAGAGGCTGTATGCCTCTTTCTGAGTTGTTCTGAGGTAGTGGGATATTTTAATAGATTTTGTTATTATTTAAGTATAGTAAGACCAACAGATCAGTAGACAACTGTAATTGAAAAGATACTTTGTTATACTTAGAAATCCCAGGAGCAGGGAGCATAGCAGGCCATGGGGTGGGGGTGCATTTAGGGAAGAAGTGGGGTTCATCAGGAGACAAAGGGAGAGGGCAAAATGTGGGCAAAAATCTTTATTGTGGTTTCCAAGGGAAAAACGGACAAGGCAGAGTAGGGGGGTGAGGATTTGATATTTTAAATAATTTTGGTGAGCTCAGGGGTAGAGGGGATGTCCCTGGTTGCCTGGTACCAGGACCTGGGGCGATTATGACTGTTGGGTCATGGCCCTGAGTGTGTGAGCTCCAAACGAAAGTGGTCGAAAGTGGTCGGAGGCCTGGGCACTGTATTGTTTGCTTTGTATTTGAAAAGAGCCCTCATGGTGAGTCGTTTACCATCTCTAGGAACTGGTTAACCCTGAGAGGAGCAGTCTCTCTGGAGTCATCAAGGCCCCATATGTTACAGGATCAAAATAAAGAAAATAAAAGATGTGGTTAAAACAAGGAGAGAGCCGGATGTTGACACCCTAGTTAAGTATTTTTGTTCTGCTAGATTCTAAAATGTTTTTGAAAAAGAGATCTTATCTTAGAAATACTGAAATATTTACAGATGTCCGTGACTTATTTTGAAATAATCTGCAGTGAAGTGCAGAGTAAGTGTACAAAATGTATGTATACTCCATTTTGTTCTAAAAAATAATCAAAGATGTTTCTCTGCCATTACACGGCTGTACAACTTTTTAGTAAAGTTACATTAACTTTATATATCTCATTTTCTTCAGCTTTCAGATGGGAATAGTAATATTTCACAGATAAGGTACAAGAGAAGACTAAAATATAGAAAAAATTAATGATTAATAATGGGTGGTCTCTGGCAACGTGTTGTGTCTTAATATCTAATGCACCTGTGTTTGGTTATTAACTAAGAACATAAACAATCTGTTTCAACAAGCTTCTGACTCAGAAACGATGTTGTGATTTTGGTCGCTGATAATTTCATTTTATATTTTTACTTTTGTCAAGGTCTTCTTTCCTAAGTAGTGTTGACCTTACATTTCTTGTTAGCTAACAAGTTCAACAGGTTATTTATGATATCAGGTAGTAATTCTTTTCCCTCTGTATTTTAACATGTGTGAATATGCATTTTTTGATTAATCATTTTTTCTGGGAGAAACCTCAGATACTACCGTATGCTAGTACTGCTGAGATGCAGTCTTACATACAAAAGGTTCTCTTCTCTGAAAAAGAAATACC
>NW_011888819.1:4230326-4232199 GCF_000151845.1 Pteropus vampyrus
AATATATATATATCATTACGTACATATTATATGTATGTATATATACACACTATATATGTAATATATATAGATTTGTATTTTGTTTTTAACAACTTTTATAACAATGTGATCCTTAAGGAAAATGGATGAGGCTTGCGCCATGTGGTAAATATCTCTTTAGTTTTTAAGTGGAGGATGCTTTAGATTCATTCACAAGAATGAAAATCCAGAAGCACTAAAGAGTGACCCAAAAGATGAGCCTGTCACTTATTCCTTTTTCTGTTCGTACAATTGGGGTTCTGTTCCAGAGAAATCATGCAAAAAAATAGATAAGACATCCAGCAAGGGAGAGCTGCTTTTCAGTAAGACAGGCATTGCTCTGGGTCAGGACATCCGGGAGTGGCAGAGTCAAAGATGAACATCTCGGTTCGACACTTAAAGTGTGTCATTTCTCTACCAACAGCACAGTCTGAAGTTCGTCACCTTGCTAGCATTTAGCTGGCTCAGTCCATTCCCTCCCCATTCTCTTCAATATAATTAAATCAATTTTATTATGCTGAGCCTGTGATGACTCAGTGTGGCTGTGTTAGCTGCCAGTGGAAATGGTTTGTGAACTACATTTCATGCTGGTTCTCTTTCTATTAACAAAAATGGAATTTTCAGGCTTCATTACAAGATTAAACTCTTGATAGAATTAAAGTTTGTTGATCCTTTCTAGGCAATTTTTCTCCTGGGGACCACCACCTGAAAACTGGAACTCCAAATCTCAGTTTCTCCAGGGATGCATTTTTCTCTGCCCATAGAGAACAAGCATCACAGTGCATCACTAAACTTGGCAAAGGAGGTAGACAATGTATAAATGAATTCTTTGAAATAAATGAAAGAATCTTACAGAATAGAAGTATACAACCATCTCAAAATACCCTCAAGCGATACAATATTAGCTTTGACTCTAGGGAGACAGATAGTTGAGATTCCTATGTAATGGTAAAAGATGTCTTCCAACTTTGTTAAGCAATGATTCGTTTTCTAAGTGGCCTAGGAATTGGTTTCCTTCTCCCTTGTAGCAAAAATAAAAATTTCAGAAACATTAAAGCTTTGTTTGTTTTTTTCTTTTTTTATTTTTGCCACATGGTGAGTTGTCAGTATGTTTTTGTTATGGCTTACCAAGAGATTCAGGAATCCACGGCTAATAGATACAGATCTTCATAAAAGCAAAAATACAAACTATTCATTTATCAGACAGGTTTCATTGAAGTACTATATTTGTTTTGACACATTCTTCTTCACAGTGAATTAAAGAAGGTAGTTGAATCCAAGAAAATGCTTCAGGAGTTCATACACAAAAACAGGCTTGGAGAAGAAACATTGAATTAAATATTTAATGCAACTTAAACGTGAGGTTGATAATCTCAATAAAGAATGTTAATTTTAAAAATTTCATTTTTGATAAATTGAGTTAGATTTTCTTCAGGAGCTTAAATATAGGCCTAAGAATCTCTATCAGGTTGAAAGGCTCTGGGCTGAATCTCCCTAGGTTCCTTCCAGCCTCCTTCATCTTATTTCTGTCAAAGTGTGCACTTATGCCTTAGAAAAAGGAAAATTAGACTGATACCTGGTGTGTATATTCACTTTGCATACAATACCACATGAGTCTCACAATGAGTCTGTGAGGTGGGTGAAAAGTGAGATTGGAGGGGCCAATCAATTCAGCCAAAGTCACAAGGTAGCAAGTTGCAGAAGTGAAATTTGAATTTAGGTCTGTCTGCTGTCAACATCTATACTATGTTTTCTCCTCTTCATCACACTTCCTTTTATGTTTAATTCAATGGGCCAATTAATCCTTTTTAAAAAATAGAAGGATTTTACAAAATAAGTATTGCTTCCATTTAAA
>NW_011888819.1:4233549-4260646 GCF_000151845.1 Pteropus vampyrus
CTAAATCAACTCAAACATAATATTCATCATGAGTCTAAGGTCAGAAACTGATCAGATACGAGAAATGATCATAAGTTCAGTAAGAAAAGAATTTATTCTGCTTTTCCTCTGCATCCTTTGAAACTGATTTTAAAAAATTCTGATGATATAAAAATAAGTTAAGAATATGGGAATAATTCAAAAGGAATTTGAAAAAGATTTTACCTGTAGATTTGATCCATGCAAATATAAACAGAAATAATGATAAACTATAATTGATATATTTGCAGTATGATTTTTAGAATACCTATTATATCTAGATCTCTACATTTCCTTTGCATTTATTTTCTTAAGAACTTATATGTTCCTCAGGGATGTTATTATAAACAGGACAACATTAGTTTGTGAACATCACTGGTTATAAATATAGTAGAACAAGTAGCCTGAAGATGATAAATGCACAAGGCTGGCAATGTAAAAATAAGTTTAGAATGACTTAAGATTGTTAAATTATATCCCCTGAAGTCTTAATATAAAGTGGCTATTCAAGCACTGCATGCACACACATTTGAGAAGAATATCTGAGATATTACATCAGACTCTTCTTATAGACGACACTAAAATGGTTTAAATAATAATGATGATAACAACAATAATAATATAATAATAACATGTTAAAAAGCCCGTGTGTTATGCATTTGGCCTACGTTTGTCTCACAAAATTCTTCAATATTTTTTCCAAATATACATAACAAATTTTAGATGAGCCATCTTAAATTGCCATCATTTTATTAGATTTTATCTAAAAAATTGGCAACTTTATGTAGTTCAATCTAATAGAAGTATAAGCAAGCAAACACAAAGATGAACAGAATCCTCTACCTCTGCTTTTCCCAGACCAAAAAGTAATTGGATGTGTGAAAAATCCTCGGTCTACTAGGTTAAAAGGAAGAGAAGCAAATCAAATGAAAAAAAGGATAACAAGCCAGGCCCAGTGAAAGTGTGCAATGGGGGCCTTCTGGAAGAGAGAGGCTACAGAGTTAATGAGCAAAGAGATGACATTGGTCAGATACAGATACAAGTGACAAAATACACTTGAATGTAAATCAATAATCTATAAATAAGGCAGTGTGATAGATAGTATGGATGCAGAGAAACCCAGCATAATGCCCTCTACAAAACATTTACAAGCAAGTCTCATTGCTGATCGTGAAAGCTTTCCTTTTCGTATTGTGAATTTTAATTTAACTTAATTTTAGAAAAGAGAAATATATATTTTATTATTAATTCTTTGGATAATATGAAGCATCTGAAAAGTTGTTAATTTAACCATTTGGAAATTAAGCACCATTAAAAATTAATATGCAATATATCCACATATCACCAATACTTTTTAATAAAAGGAAATTAAAGGAAGTAAAAGGACAGCAATAAGGTATTCCCTAAATTTGACATTATGTCTGTCATCTCTGAGTGAAACTAAGAAACATCAGCTTACACGAGCAAGTGCTATTGTGGGAGACCCTGAGAAAATTCTCTTGTGTGGGCCTGGAGCTCTTCTGAAATCATCATTTCATGGGAAATAAATGAGAAGTAACAATTGCTCTTTTTCCTAAACAACATGCATCAAGACCTTTGTGCTCTCTCTAAAAACAGGATGTATTACTACAAAAGGGGAGGAGAACATATACTATCTGATGGCTACTGTTAGAATGATCTCTGTTTAGAAATCATGTCTGCTTGCTTTCTGTTTTTATTTAGAATAGGATGAAACCTCCCTCCCTGCTCCTCAGAGTCCCGTGCTTGGTGAATCATTATGACCCAAAGCTTCTGCCCTGAATAAAACAAGAAGAGGATCAAGACCAGCTTTTTCCTTCACTGGAAGTTGCAGATAAAACTCTTTGTTGCTCATTAACTTCCATCCTCAACATGAACAAAACTACCTCTGTAGCTTAGACCAGATGGCATCTCTGGCTATATCTGCCTTCAGATGACATCTAGGCATTGACCCAGCACTATGTTTGGTAAATTATGTAAAGTCGAATTGTATGTTTGCTTTTTCGTGTCCCGAAATTTTATCTCAATATTAAAATCAAAAGGATAAGAACAAGTATGATCAGGTCTGGACAGATAACACAATCTAAGTCTGATAGGTCTGCAGTATATGAATTAACTTTAGAATCCCTGTCAAACACTTTAAAAATGTGTAAAATTTTCTAAGTTGTTGGCTGTTAACAACTAATGTGGTCCCATACATATGTGAAGTAGCAGAAAAGATTAGGTACAGAGTAAGGTAAGCTTGACATGGGAACAGACAGCCAGACAGGTGACACTCACACTGCAGCAGGATGACTTGAGACCACATAATAATAAACTTTAGTACATGACTTATGTTGGTAGTGGTCAATGTACTATTTAAAAAATACATTCGAAGAGGAGGTCCAATAATAATGTAAGTAAGTTCAAATGAGATAAAAAATGTATTAGTAATTCATAGTTAATAAAACCAATAAAATTAATTATTCTACTCGTGTGCACGCTTTTATACCATGCTCTCTGTATATGTCGGCGGTCGCTTATATAACATGCAGAAAAAACATTCTAAGACTAACGACAACTCGATACTACCACAGTTGAAATGAATCATAAAAGTGTTGCAATGTTTTAAAATAGAAAGATTTATTGCAGATTCGAGTAGCTTTTTCAATATTTTAAAACTCGTAACGCATGACTGAGAATTGGCAACTTGGCTGTTTGGGGTGATTATTTTGCCTGTGTGAATTCCATCTAAGTAAAAAACAAAGAAACGGTTTCTCTTAACATCTTGACTTAAGAATGCACTGTGTAATTCCTGTACATAAATTATCTGTCAGTTTCTGAGGGGCATCAAGGGAGAGAAATTTTTTACAATGTATGTATGCTCATAGAGTGGAGCAGCTATACCGAAGTGGGAAAGTTAATGTTTTCTGAGCCCATGACTGGTAATTTCCTGATCGCCTGCTTCATTCTGAAATTGTGCTCTATGTCATACTTTACAGCTGTTGACACCAAGGGCATTGTGGAGGGTTGTGGATTGATTATTTCCTGAAGTGAACATAGGAAAAGAGAGTATAACCAGTGTTGGGGAAATCATAGGCCAAGAAATTAGTGTCTCCTGGAGTAAAGTGAAAAACAGGATGATTGATATCAATTAGAAAGGAGAGATGATCGATTAATTATTTCTTTATTGAGATATGAATATTGACTTGAGAGCTGGACTTTTGTTCTACACACTGGTCCAAAACATTCACACAACTACTCTACAAATAAATATTGAGTTTTTACTATAAGATGTGGTTGCATATCTTGGATCGTAAACTTCTAGAAGGCAGAGACTAAGGAAATTTTCATAATGCAATGCTTGTAGCACCAATACATGTACTTTTGTCTTTTAAGATGATGATGACAATGATTCTAATGAAGAAAATATTTAAAAATCCTCTTAAAATACACTGTTGAAAAATGACAAAGAAAAGAAAGTGAAAATTAGAGCCACACACTTAATTTTATATTATTTTGTGGTAAGGGAAATGCTTACCACTGGGGAAGAATATGAAGTATAAAAATACTTTGAATCATCTTTAAACACTTGCTAGAATAATTTTAAATGTTGTGTAATTTGTTATATGACTGTGCCATCATTTACTTACTCATTTCCTCAGTGATCATTATACAACATATATTCTGGTGTATAAATATTTACCAGTTTAAGCTTCAACTCAGCATAAATTCTCAGAAGTAAAATTTGACATAAAGGGCATGGTTAACTTTATGGCTTTTTGGGTATACCATCAAACTAATTTCTAGAAATTTACACCACTTGATAGTCAAACCAGCCGCATATGGTGAAGATTAACATAAACTTGAGTGACTAAGAAGGGAAAAGAAAAGTTACACCTAGTATATACACCTATTGCTCCAGGCACAATGCTTTTCACACATTCTGCATTGTTTAAATATCACAGATACTCTGTGGAAAGTTTGTGGTTGAAATTAACACTTGAAAGAGAGCTTGAATGATGCATAGAATTGGAAAAGGTGAAAAGAATGAGGAAGTGCCTTCCAGATGGCAGAAACTCCTGGAACATAAAGTTGTGAACAAATATAGTTCTGTGGTTTCTGACAGGACCCCGAAATAGCATTTCTGCTCCCTGTATGTGTTCCAAACCAATCGAATGATGAGACAGTAGTAAGGCAGAGGGGAACAAAGTGCCCCTTCTGTGGCCAAGGGTTTTCTAAAATTAAAATCCCCAAATTGGTTAGCAAAGACAAGCCTTCCCACTCCACCCCGTCTCACTCAACTACAGGTCCACTTTGGGGCAGGACCTTTTAAAATTTAAGACATCGAATAAAAAAGGAACATGTGTATTTCCTGCAGGTAGGCTCATTCACAAGGGAGGAGAAAGGAGTCGGACCGTGGATGACTAATTTATCCTCCCAATCTCAGCAATCGGAAAATTATTCCTCATTGGGGAAAAGGAAAGCGTGAGGGTGAGAATTCCTAAAGCTAGAAGACACCCATGGAAGACAAAACCAGGAGTAGAGAATAAGTAGTTTCCTTCCTACTACAGGCAGCTTGAGGGGTAGTGCAAGACCAGCCCTGTTATGGTTTATGTTGGGGAATTCCTAGAGGCTGAACTGTGGGCCATCTGAGTATCAATCACATTGAGGAATCGGCTTTTGCCTTTTGGGACCTCTGGTGATTCCTGAGCAGTAGACACATAGCCTCAACTTTCTATGTCTTTAATATTGTAATTGTCTCCTTTGATTGTTCAACTTGTTGAATTCTGCACCAGTGGAGAAGATGCAAGGCCTTAAGTGACGATTCTAGTTTAGTTTGGCCCGTGTCCTTCCTCCAGGTGGCATTCTGTCCTCCACTGTGTGCCTCCACTGTGGGCCAAAATCAACAAAACAAAAATTGGCAGTGAAATAACTCCATTATGGAAATCATTCTGAAATTATGGCTCAGAATTATGAATAGTCCGTTGCCACAGACAAGGTAATAAAATTACTAATTTAATCTTTAGTGCGAGGTGGCTGGGTGCCTCTTGCGCCAAATCATTACTATTTTGCCCATCACCAACATTCCTTTGTGAGAGGAGATAATTTTAGGGACATTTAAATGTGTCTGTCACATACAGTTTGTAGATCAGGAGCACAGATGATGCCTTCAGGATTGTGTCTCCAGAACTGAAAGGAAAGTGATGCCCACCATGAAATTTTGGTCACAGTGTAAAGCTGCGGTCAGCAGCAGACAATGGCCTCACATACGTGTCCCTTACAGAGTCAGATATAGGTTCTGTTCCAATTTATGACTGAAATAGCTGCAAAATGTCAAGACATAGTCTTTCTTGCCGTGGATGATTACCTATGCTTTAGGCTCTGCAGCAACTGAAACATCACCCCAGGCCTTGGACGTTCCAACTTCCTGTAAATAATCAGGACAATGCATTCTTCAGGGCCTGGACACATGTTCCTGATCTCAGATCAGGGAACGAAGTTTTTTTTTTTTTTTTTTCCTCGTAGATTTTCTTCAAAATTCAAAATATTATTGTTGAGTACATTTCAGCATAGTATTTCCCCTAAGAGATTGAAGAATGTTGTTCTTAATTTTGGGAGATTTATTGAAGTGGACAGTGAAAGCCACAGGCTTGCATGTTGTTCCTCACAGTGCCTTAAAATGCCCAGTAGGGTAGACACAGATTGCTCGGTGGCGGCCAGCCTGGAGTGACCCTCAGAAAGGCCAGCAGGAAGGAGGACCACCTACGGGTGTGTATCGCTGCCTCATTGTGCCCAAATGAGAGTCCCCATTTTTTCCCTACGTGAATTTTCTTCGATGGATGACAGGCTTGTCTACATTTGGCACTTTTGTAGTGTCATTGGCATTTTCCCCTCTCATTCTGCCATTTTCCCAGCATTTTTCAGAGCCCGCTCTTGGGCTCAGCTGATATTCCCAGAGATCCTTGAGCAACACCTGTGCTCTATCACAGAACAGAAAATGGTTTGTGGTTTGCAGATATAATGTTCATGATTTGTCATAATATGCAACATTTTCCTCCTCTTCCTCCTCTCCCTCTTCCTCTTGGTGAAAGAAACAATAAAATCCTATTTCTTTTAATCTCAGTAGATTGTTAGAGATAATTTTGGCAGACTAAGTAGGAAAGTGGCCGAGTTTGGGTGCACCATTTTAATATGAGAAAGGGAAGATATTACTTAGACAATATAAATTTTGTCAATAAGAGCTCTTATAGTAATTTTTTGTACATTTATGAAAAGATATATACATGGTTACAGAAACTATGACTGCATGATAAAAAACAAAACAAAACGAACAAACAAAAAAACAATACGTACCCTTAACCTGATTTAAGACAGCCAAACGTCCAAAATGTTTTTCGTTGTGTTTCACATAATGAGAAGGAGACAATACCAACATCTGACCTTCACACCCCATCAACACAAGAGAATCTGAAGGCCATTGAGCATTGAATTTTCCCATTGTACCACAATTACAGGAACACCTGTGCTACCTAGCTGTGCACTGAGCCCCATGAAGTGCAATGTTCCAGAGCTGTCAAAATGTCTCACTTCTTGCCTTTAATTCAGAGCTCTAATTGTGGTCGATTAGCTATTATGTTATACTATGCTTCATTTATAAGCATGTGGCAGAAAGGTTAGTAATTTTAGATTAAATCCAGAGGGCTTTTGTAAACATTTACCCCAATTTGCGTTCCTATCTTTAAATAGGACTTATGGTGTATTTGCAAAAGAAAAATAGGGTTTTCTCTAATATAAAAATAATCCTTAAATCATGAGAATACTTGAGCAGAACATGCTAATCTGGACTCATATGCATGTTGATATATCTCAGCTCTCAGGTCTGAGTTAAGTAGCTTAAGCTCTGTCCATACATAAGTAGCATGGAAAATTGACTTCATTCAGTAGCTTATACAGTATAGTTGCAATATCTGAATCAATGTACAGTGACTTAAAAAAAATCTCAGATCAAGTGATCCAGAAAGGGCATTGTCTGATGAATGACATGTTTTATACAACCATTTTAGAAGATATAGAAATTTTAGATCATTTATTTTATTTTAGTTTTATTGAAATAAATACAACTCTTAAGAATCAACACTCTGTCAAAAACTCCTTTAGAAACAGTAAGCGTCATTTCCACATTTAATAGCTCTGAAGAAGATGGTGAGGAAAAATATGGTGCCTATTGGTAAATATGGCAATAAAAATCAGATTCCAAAAAGAAACGTTCTATGATACAGGTGTTTACTAGGTAAAAAATTGAGCGGTTAATTTTTTTCTAACACAGACGGCCTTTCTAAGTATTCTTTTGTTTAATATAAAATTCTACTGTGCTTTGAGCTCTTTGAGGTTGGGGCTGTTTAGTCTCTATTCTCAGCATGCAAGAGATCTTATGACACCCAGTAGGTTCTCAAATATGGGTCACAATTGTTAAATTGAAATAAGACTCACCTTCGGTTATTGAATATTTTTAGTTAATCTTTATATCTATGATTTCTCTGGCACCTATCTTGCAGCATTTCATGGGTATCCAATCGAATTCTTAGGTTTGCACTCAGTGAAAATTGAGACTCTGGCACATAAATTACCCTTGCACAGTGCTCCCATATTGCCTCATGCTTATCTCTGATTGCGAGGCCACGCTGTTCTATAACTGTATTTATGTATCTGTCACTTTAACTACGAAGGGCAGATGCTGGGTGTTTTTCATTTCTTGTGTATCTTGCCTGGGGGCTTTGGAGCTTAATTAAATAATGCTTAAAATTTTGGTAATGGTAGGTACAGTGACTGGAATAAAATGTTTATTCTGTTTACTGATATAGATATTAGAGAAAATTTATGCTCAGAATATTAATCATAGTAATGTATTTTTTAGATTTTAATATGTTTCAACCCTTTTTTTGTATATGGTTTGTCGATATTTTAGAAATCCTTTAGAATTGTTAGGAATGTTAGTCTATAAATTTAATAAATTATTTTGCAAAATCACCTTTGTATCAAAAAAAAAGAGTTCGATTCTGTTGCTTAGCCTTATTCGATCCTGTATTATTTTATGTCTGCTTATTGGTCTAGCTCCAAACCCACTTAAAACTATGTGAGTTAAAACAAAGTTGTCGGCACCACTGTACTTTACACAATGGCCTTTTCCTGCTGTTCCACTACCAGGGAGAGTTGACGTTTCATTAGAAGTTAAATTAAGGCATCTGTTTGCTCCAGTTTTTTTTTTCCCATTCTGAAGCTGTGATGCAGTTACGGTGGTAGATTAGAAATATTTTTATTATTCAGAAAAACCAATTGATTCACATAGAGATAGAATCTATGATATTAGCCTTATTTATGTCATTTATTGATCAACAAATTCAACTCTCTAAATGAATAAATTGAAAAATTGAGTAAACAAATCATTTCTGAGAAATCATGTCTGTTTTAGATTTCCTAATGCTCTGGCAAATTTCAGCTGCATCCTTGGTACAGAAATCAATTTTGAAAGTAACACCTACAACTAGTCATGCTATTATGCTGATGCGAGATTAAAAGCTTTTATGCTGTAATGAAAGAGGTACCCAAAATATCCACTAGTTAAAGGATATGATTTGGACATAAATCAAATTAAATTAAATCCATGGAATGGGGAGATGATAGTCATGTTTATACAAAAATTTTATATAATCAAATAAAATATTTACAAAGTAGTCCTCAGTCCAAATGAAAAGAGCTTCACTATGTCTATGAAATTAATATGTTATGTTCGGTCAACCCTTCTCATTAAACTTGTCATCTTCCTTCTCATAAAGCGAATCTAGTCATTCACGCCACTTTTTAAGTGTATAGTAAGAAGCAAGATAATTCTAGAGTCATTGCCGAAGCCATGTGTTGGGTAAATAAATACAAAGAGCTATCAGGTCTGTGAAGCGGGTATTTGAGTTCAAAGGCGAATGAAACTAAGTCTGGCATTTAAACCTTCAGGATGGGTCCCATTGCCCGTCAGGGGCTTCAAGCGTTGCAGTAAACTTCCTCTCGCCCCCAGCTTCTGTCATCTCTTCTGCCTCTTTGGGCTTCAGCCAGACTGACTTATTTTCCAGTTACCCAAATACTCCCATACCTCGCTTTTGTTCCTAGGCATTTCTACAGTCTCGCCTTGCCTGGAGTGCTCTGTCTTATTTTTGCCTGGTTAATTCCTCATCTGTGAGGTCTCAGCCTATAAGACACATGTTCCAGGAGTCTCCTCTTATTCCCAACATCATGGTGGGTGTTTGTATGGTGGACTTTCCTGGGTGCATGGTGCTTCTACTGCTATAGTACTCATCACTCAATGGGACATTGGTTGACTCTTTCCTCTTTTGATTTTCTCACTTGATTTCACTTTCCATGAGAACAAGCACTATGTCTTCCTTAATCTTGTTGCATCCCCAGTAGCAAGCACACTCAGTGCCTGGCAAATAGAAGGCTCTCAGTAAATATTTCTTGAATGAATGGGTGGATGAATGAATCAAATCGTCATAGGTATCTATGTTTTCTTCTGAGAAGGATTTTATTACAGTTACAAAAGCAGTAAGTTTAGCTTGATAAAGTACTTAATAATTGCTATAATGATGCTTATTTTTAAAGGGTTAAGACCTGGGTTACTTATATCTTTTGTAGACTTTAGTTTTCTTTTAATGGATTGCTAATGTTGTTTTTTAAAGTTAAAGGGGGAAAAAAAATCAAACTCTGCCATTTGCCCAAGATTAGTTCAATATTAAATAACTGAAATATGGCCATACCTCACCATAATTTACCTGCTTTTGTAGTTTGGCATCAAAGGTCTAGTTATCTAAATATACTTAAAAGACCTCATTACCCAAAGTAGTCTCCCTTGTAAATGACCTTCCAGCTTTAGCTTCCCAAGCACTGTGATGAGCAGAGCCTAATTGTGGAGCTATAATAGATGAATTAATTACATTAAAAAATGTTTATTATGAATTATATTATTCATATAATTTTCATTATATGAATTTCTTTTATAATAAAGAGAATGGACTTTTTTTATGTAGATTTTTAAGAGACAGCTGAGAAGCCTACTATTATTCCCTGCCATGGTAGAAAAAGGTGTTAAACACCACCTGGGTACCCATAACATAACTTTGCATTTAATGGAATTCTTTTCATATAACTTTCTTCATATTAATTTCTTACTTCTAATATATAAAAAAAAGTTTCTCAAATACTGTAATTTTATAGAAAAGGATCTTAGACTGAAAATTTCTAATCCTCACTTGCTCTTACCTTTTGGGAAAAACAGAAACAACAGGTGTAAAAATAACTTACCCAGTTAATAATTATTTTGAATTTTTTTATTTTTTTGCTGATGGAAACCTGTCTCCTGGAAGCCTGTTAGCTTAGCATCCCAGGGTCTTTGTCCATTTTCGTTTGCTCCACTATAAAACAACATTCTTGGCTTATGGGATCATGATGCCTTCTAAGTGTACTTTGTCTCGATGGAACATCCAGTACATATCCAGGGCATTCTGTTCACACATAGAAGGGTCAGACTGAATTCCTGCATTTCTTGCAAGTTTACCTTAAAATCTTGCATGATAATACCTTATGATAGAACATAGTTAATGAGAACAAGTATAAGTTGTGAGTTTTTTTTTTATAGCTGCTGTTTTTCACAGTATATAATAAAACTGTTATAAAACTACAAATATGAGATGTTAGTTTTGTTGACCTTAACTTTGTATTCTTGTATCAAAGTGTACACTCATGTTTTTATTATAATGGGTTATTCTATTTTATGATAAAGAAGCAATAGATATTGCCAAAAAAAAAAATTGAAATTTTATCTATGATTAAAGGCAAGGACTGCCCAGTAAGAACCAGAATATTCTCAGCTTCGATAAAACTCCTTATTGGCAAGCACAAAGTGTTTAAAATTGTACTAAGTGTTTAGAAAGATTTTGCTATTGTTGGATAATTGGCATTTTGATTTAATATATTTCATATATCATAGTGCACCTTATCTGAGGTTTCACTTTCCACAGTTTCACTTACCCACAGTCGACTGTGGTCCTAAAATAGTAAATGGAAAATTCCAGAAATAAGCAATTCATGTTTTAAATTGAGTGCTGTTCTGAGTAGCATATTGAAATCTCACAGCATCCTGCTCTGTCTCGCCCAGGATGTGAATCATCCTTTTGTCTAGCTTATCCATGCTGTATACACTATGCAGTGTTTAAGTAACTCTAATAGTAGTCTAAGCTATGTCAAAAAGCCCACGTCATTCACTGCACTTCATTTCATCACACATCGCATTGTATCATCTCACATCGACACGGGAAGAGTGAGAACAGTACAAGAAGATATTTTGAGAGACAGAGAGATCACATTCACATAACTTTTATTACAGTAGATTCTTATGGTTGTTCTATTTTATTATTGTCGTTGTTAATCTCTTACTGTGCCTAATTTATAAATTAAACTTTATTATTGGTGTGTATGTATAGGAAAATACATAATATATAAAGAGTTTGGTACCATTCACATTTTCAAGCAGACACTGGGGTTTTGGAACATTTCCCCTACTGTATGATTTTTTAAAGGACTCAAGATACCAGTTTTTTTTTTTTTTTTTTTTTTTTTTTTTTTTTACAGTGTTGTATTAAATAAAGGAACATTTCTTGAGCTACGCTTCAGGGAACGGTAGTGTCATGAGAACTATTAATAGGTGATTTGGGAAAAAAAGATTCGTTGGCCAAATTAGATTGTTAAATGTTGCAAGCTAAATCACCATCCTAACTACTCACAATATGCACTAGCATTTTGAAGGTTCTAAGAGCTCCTGAAGTAAAGAAAACTATTTAGCCACGTAAACCTAGTATTTCTTACACATCTTTGGAAGTTTTTAATCTCAACCATCAAATATTATATAAATTCAGAAAATCACACAAATGTACAGCTTAATGAATTTTAAGATGTACACCCTTATAACCACCATCAGTTCAAGAGATAGAACATTCCCTGTCATCTCACACACTTTCCATGTGCTCCCTCACTCCTGCAATTTGAAACTCATCACTACCACCCCAACCAAAAGGAATCATTATCTTGGCATCTTTGGTAACATATTTCTTACATTTTTTCCCATACGAATGTCATTGTAATTTAGTTTTATCTTTTTATGAATATCTTTAAGCATTTAAAATATCTCTGTCTCCATATAAATATATGTAGCATATATAATATTTATAAATATAAATATAAAATAAAAAAAATTTCCCCCATTATGTTTTACATGTACCTCTGTCCTCTGGTTTTCCTATTTATTGACAGACTGGTCTAGAGGCTTAACGAGATTCAGGGTCAGTTATTTGGAAAGCTTACTTCATGCGTGGCATCTTTTTCTTCCATCAGGAAAGCTTAATGATTGGTTGTCTTTCTTTTTACTATGTTAACAGTCGACTTAATGACTGGATCCATTAATTCATTAGGGTTAACAATATTATTCTCGTAATTTTAAATTTCTCCATTTATCAGTAAAACTTCTATAAACAAAAAATTCACTCTATTGTTTCTTTGATTATCCAAAGTTGTGCAGTTAAAATAGAAAATGCAGAATAAGTGGCAGATAGTTTCCTCTTATCAGGTTTTAAAATAAAGAACTGATGCCTTAGCATTTTCTCCAGATGACTTTTTAAACATATTTGGTGTGTTTTAATTCATTGAAGATATAATCCTTACCGATGTTTAAATTGTCCCATCTTTGGCCAATAGAAGTTTTTCTAATTGGTTCCTGTGTCCTATTGATTCAAACTCAATAGCCTTTTACAGTTTTCTTGCTCTCTGGTATGACCAGATGTTTCAAGTTTATCTTTTACAGTCTTGGAATCAGCCTTTTCTCTAAGAAACCCTGGAGTCTTTAATGCAAAATAGTATTTTAAGACCATGACCTAGGGACTAAGGATGCTAATTGCTACTGAGTTAGTCATTGTTTCTGAGCCTTTTCAGTTTTTAAATATAAAATATTTTATAAAGTCATAATAATGTCTCAACTTCTTTATTTTATTTGTAGATAATTTACTTGATTTAACATTTTTAGTATTTGTTCTGTTTTCTTGCTTGTCCTTCCCTCCCCTCCCCCCCGCCGCATTGGTGACTCTTGCTATATGGTGGCACCTTTTTGTCTCATTTTTATTTGTCTCTTTCTTTCATGCCCTTTCATCTTTTTCTTCATTTATTTTTATCTTAATTTTTTTCCACTTAATATTTTATTTTCCTTAAGGTATTATCTCATGCTTATTTGCTCTTGTTTTTCTGTCTTTTGTATTGTGTCTAAACACAATATCAAGCAGAGCTGAGTGTCTAAACTCTATCTGTGCTCTCTCTCTCATTATTAGCAATAGTACTGAAATAAAACTGATTTCTGTTTGCTCATCATGCCCATTGAGATTTTTCTTTAACAATAGTATTTGATAATTATGGTGAACAATGCTAATGCAATTGGTTAAAAATTAACATACAGGAACATCCAGTTGAACATATGTCTAAGATATGAATTTCAGAATCGGCATTTTTGCCATTTGTAAACGTGGTGGGATTCTGTTAGCATATATAACGGAATATGGAAAACAATTCTTTGATCAAATGGTATATTTGCATGTAGATGAAAGTAAAATAGTAAAATATTTTGATGCTAAGGTTGAAAAAATGAAAAACGCTCAATTGAAACTAATGGGCAACAACACTAGTTTAAAAAACAACAATAAGGAAACAACTTTATTACTATTTGTAGAAAAGTATTTCACCAGCATTCTTTAGACAGTTCAAGTAACAGTGTATTGTTTTCATACAAAACGTTTCATCTGGGAATTTCATAGCCCTTTGAACTAGTAAAGATTATTACTGTTGTGAAACAACTTTCATTGATGAAAGCTTCTCAGAAAGAAAGGATTTATTGAGCCAAATGTTAGCCGGAAAAGGAAGAGGTCTTGGGGAGTAAAGTCTAAACTAGGAGCCTCTGGGCTAAGTGGAGAGAGTAGCATATCCACTGTCGACAGATATAATTTGTTCTGAAAGAATTTACACTGGCTAACGTGGGTGAGAGAAGGCGAAGTGGGGCTAGTTCTGGGAGAGGTGTACAGTCTGTAAGGAAGGTGTGTTTATTCCTTTAGATTGGTTGTAAGCGACGGTCCAGAAAGTTCAAGCATAAGCTAGAAGCAGAGGCGCCTGGTAGTCTGTGGTGCCTGGTATTCTCCTTAGATGATTGTAGAAGTATTCAAAGTTTCAACATCCGTTCAGGAATAGAAGCAGTCTTTTGTTGATTTTGCCTCGCAGTTGTCACCTGAGTCACTTCTCTTGTTTCTTCCTTCAACCCTGTGGCCTGCTGTAATTTAATTTATGACATCTAGAAATTTTCTCCTAGTCATTGCCATCTGGCAGGTGAGAAAAGTAAACACTTAAATAAACCTTCTAAGATTACGTTTCAATTAATGGAGGTCTTGTGCTATTTTTTATCGTTTGTAAACTTAATGACAAAGCTTATTTTGAAAACAATCCTTCATTGTGATAGCTTGGGGAAAACTATTTGAATAATTAAGGAAATAAGTTATTAATCAAAGGTGTAGGAGCAATCAGTGATAAAGACTTCAAATATGTGTGGAAAAACAACCCAGAAATGCCTATCCTTGAGTTTTATGTCAGTTTTCTAGCTTATCACGTCTTCTCATTTTCAAATTGTTTTTCTTGATTATTACTTCCTTTCCCCTGCTCCTAGCACCTCTCTTCTATTCTGATTACTTAATGGATGTTTATCTTTGTGTATACAACTTGAGAATATTTGTATTGTTGAATGCTGCTTCTGTAATTTTGCCTTTAATTGAGCTACAGATGTTACTTTTGAAAGTAATAATAATATCATTGAATGCCACAAATTCATTTGCAATGTAAAAACTTCAGAATTGAAGACATAAAGTTGTTTTTTTTTTTTTGATAGAAAATGAGGTATTATTTGTAGAAACAATAAACAGATATTCAGGCATTTCACAATAACTATAAAAGCTTTGTGACAGCCAGTGTTGCTCAGACGTTAAATTTGAAGTTTCTTTACAACTTTATTTGATTTTGTTACTGTTGGGGCCGATAGGAATTCGGTGTTGGACGGGGGAGGGAGAGGAATAACAGCGATGCAGAAGTGTAGTTAGCATTTTCCCTTGGTTCTTCTTCATTGACACAGAGAAGAATGACAGGTCAGTGAGATTTAGAAAAGATTTATTAAAAGTGTATTTCATAAAGACAAAGCACGCTCCAAGGAGGCACACGGTTTTAGTGATAAGAACTGCAATAGAGTGCTATAAAAACCACCACGACAACAAGAGGGCAAAAAACACCCAGAAGTGTTTTTATATATGTGTATCTGGGCTGGGCTGGGTGGTTCCAAAGGCGTTCCTAGGCAACTGGCAAGTGAGGTCATTTTGATTGACACTTGGCTGCTATGTTACTCTTTGCTTAGTGCGCATGTGTGTACCCAGAATTCTGCTAGCATTGAGGTGTTCTTTGAGCGGTCTCTGGCCTGGGCCCTATTCCTTTGTTCCCCTGTCGCTTGTGTCTGACTAGTTACCTAACAATTTCAAATTCTAGGAAAATTCATAAATAAACCCAGGTCTATTTCATTTCAGAATGTGAGTCTTTGTACCTTTTATAGTCATACATATTTTGAATTACTTGAAAAGGATTTCAAAATTCTGGAAAAGTTGGGTAATTGGTTAGACTGCCTTTATTCATGATGTTTTTAAAACGTGTTCATTTATTTTTAAGAATCTTATTAGCTTTCAATATATTTTGTTACTTCTTCGACTTATATAATAGTTGAGATAACTATAATTTATAATATAGGTAACTTGAATTAGCTTTTTCCAAAGTGGTTCCATCTATAGGACCATCTTTGTAAAAGAAGTCCAGTATTTTATCAGAAACCTCTGTGCACCAATTCGAATCCTTCTAATTCCACTTGTTTCCCAGAGCTTCTGCAGCTACCATTTCTGAGGAGCCTCTGACTAACTTAAGGCAGGTGTAACCAGACAATACTATCCAGAGAGAGACTTTTGTTTTCTCTCCAGCTCCACACTGGCTGATGAGAAATGCGATAATCTAACTAGCACTGAACGTAGGTCAATGGTTGTAAATGAGAACAACCATCTGGAAGTTCATGTATTCCAGTGCTGTTTATGGTTTATATAATAGCTTTGTAATAACTTAGGGATGACACTTAATGTTTATCATGAGTACAAAAAGAAGCAAGACATTGAAATCTTACTGTCGTGAATAATTTTCATTGCCTTTAATGTAGGAAGCAGAAAAAACCCCGAAAATATTAAATTAAGTTATATTCAGAGACTGCAATATTCTGATCAGCCCTGCAGCCAGACCACGATGAAACCTGCAGAACAAAGGAAGGTTTCTGCTGGGATTGCTAATAACCCATTTACACGCACCATGAAGGGAAAACAGGAAAAACAGAGTCTTTAAGTGGTGCCCTACAGGAAATAAAATCATTCATTCCCTGTGGCTAAAACCATGAGACACCTATGAATCAAAGGCTAGGAACTGCCAGCAGAACTTTCACATTACAGATTCTTACCTTTCCACTTTACGTACTCTTATCCTTCCTCACTGGATGTCCATATCAAAGGAAATGGGTAACCGAAGTCTTTAAACTGTAACTCATACGAACTTAAGAATGCTATGTAAACTGGATCCCCTGGCACTTGGGGCTTTTTTTTTTTCCCTTTTTGTTTTTGCTTTCTCTGGTCTTTGCTTTTTCCCCTCTCTAATAAACTTTCCTTTTGACTCTAACTTTGGCATGTGTGTTAATTTTCTCTTACGCTCCTCCAAAAACCCTCTTCTCCCTCAGTGCAGGCCTCGAATCCTCCCCTCCTCCCAAGCCCCCTCTCTCCTGGGGCGGGGGCATATGCCCTGTCCTGCATCAACTTGGTGTAGCAACACTAATGAATATCTCACTTTCTTCTAGTCATTTGGACTCAAAATATTAGTTTTATCTGAACTCCCTCATTTCTGTCACCCTGTATATCCAACTTCTCTAAATATTCTGCTAAGTCTTCCTTTTTTTTTTTTCATCCCAATATCTCAAGCTCAGGGCCTAATAATCTCTTTCTGCAATTATTGTAATTATATCCAAACTAGTTTTTCTGCTCCAATGATTCCTATCTTTCTATTTGTTGTTTGTTTTAATGACAACACCATCATTTTTTCCTGGAATGATCTTGGTCTCAAGGTATGTGCGAATTCTACTCTTAGAAGAAACTCATACATATATATGTATGAAGAGATTTATTATAAGGCATTGACTTGTGCCATTATGGAGGGCAAGAAGTCCAAGATATGCAGTTGGCAAGGTAGAGATCCCAGAGAGCCAGCAATATAGTTCTAGTTCTAGTTTGAGTCCAAGAAGACCAATGTCCAGCTGGAAGACAATCTGGCAGAGAGATAAATTCTCCCTTATCCCACCTTTTCTTCAATCAATAGATTGGATGAGACCCATCCACATTGGGGAGGATGAGTTTACAGTGCTTTACTCAGTCTACTGATTTAAATGTTAATCTCATCTAGAAACACCCTCACAGACACACCCGGAATAATGTTTAAATAAATATCTGGATGCCCCGGGACCCAGTCATGTTGACACATAAAATTAACCACCATACATCCTAAGGAACCTTCCCCGATCTTTCTATGGAGAAGTGCTACTGCCTCACTTCTGCGAACTTGAATAACCTGCGGAGCATGCTTCTTTTTCTAGCTTTATTCTCAATCGCTACATTTGTGTTAGTTATGTACATGACCTAGCTTATCAGGCTGATGACAACTACTTAATATATGGTTACTATTAACTTTGGGTTAGATTATTAATATTAAATCCCAGATTCTCTCTGCCTTTCTGCTCAGAATGCTGTGAAAGTTTAGCTGCAGCGAAAAGCTGCTAGAAAATGAATTGACCTCCCTGTTTTTGAATATTAACCTAAGTGATTGTGAATATACATATACCGTAGTATACTTTAGAGATTGAATTTTTGCTGTGGGGGAAGAAGTACTACTTTGTCTCTAGCCTGTGAACAAACTACTTTCAAATCCATGCAGGTTTAAAAATATCTTTAGCTCTATTTAAACCAACATGACATAACTAGATAGAAAATGGTTAAGCAAAATAAAGAAAAATGATACGAATCTTTCTTGTCAAATTGTTTTAGTGACAGTTGTCTTCTGTTCATTTGAGACCCTGTTTTCATGCAGTACAATTTAAAAAACTTCAAAATAGCAAAGATTAAATTTTTTGTAAAATAAACAAAAGACATCTAAATTTTTTACTAAATGTAGGCCACCAGAATAAAAAAAAAAAAAAAAATGAATCTTTAAATTACATTGACCAGGGGATAATTTTCTGTAGGAGAAGATCAGAAATTGGGTATCTGTATTCTTGGAACTGTAACTCAAACTTACTGGCACCCCAATGTTCTTTAACCATATTTTTCATCTGTTTAGGTTTTGAGTTTTGACGAATAAGCCTTAGCAGGCGTGATCAATTTTAAGGCACCATATGGCAGTAGGCTGGTATTTAAGTGACACAAGAGTAATATCAAACAACATTTTTGTGATACAACCATCTACATGAGCCGGGCTTTGTTTTGCCATCTTTGTAATGAAGATTGTTTTTAACCTCGTTGATTCTGTGATATGTGTAGCAGTCTTATTTATTTATTTATTTTTTTGCCAGTATTTAAGCTCTTATAAACATAATTAAATAGGAGATAAAGTCGTTTTACTGTGTTTATATCTCCCCAGTTCACCACATTTTGAGGAAGTCTTAAATAATCTTGTTTACTATTACTCTGCATGCAATCTATAGCTTTGACTAAGGTCCCCTATTTTACAGACAAGATAATTGAGGATCATTGAGAAATTTAAACATGTGGTTGAGATTTTAAAGCCAGTAAGTAGGGGAGGTGAAATTTGAACTCAAGTTTACCATGTCAAAGCTCATGCTTTTAAACCCTCTGCCTCTAAATTGGGCATCCTGAAGTAGATGAAAGTTGTAAATATAAAAGTTAATGAAATCACAGTAAAAAGCCTAAAAGTTGAAAGTAGGAAAGAATGGAAGAATATTTGTCTAGAGTTCAACTTCAGGGACATTGGAAAAAAGAGAATTAGTAACAGGGAGGATGAGAGTAAACATTTATTGACACCTTTTGATGTAGCAGAGAACAAGTTCCATCTGTAGAAGTACTGATTCAGTAATTTCCATATAGAAGCAACATGAAGTTATAGCCGACACAGTCACTGGCGAACAGTTCAGAATTATATTTTGAAAAATATAGAAATAAAAACATGTAATTAAAACTATTATGTTATGTTTTTTGAGATTGTTTAAAAAAGATAAAAAACACTGTAAATACCTTTTTTTGTGTGTGTCTAAGCTTTATTTTTTCAGTTATTACTAAGCTCATTTTTCTTTCAAAATTTAGAAGTAATTCCAACTGGAAGGGGATACATTATATTTTCTCTCATCATCATTGTATCAAAAATTAAAAGTTATACTTTTCATGAGCGGATAACATTATTGTGGTTTCTTGCAAAAAATAAGGAACAGTTGAAAGAAGCACAGATTGGGAAAAGAAATGCCAAAATGTCATGGTACTGATAATAAAAATAGAACGACAGGATGAGTGACATCTAGGGTTCCTTTGGCAGGTGCAGTTATCTCAAATTGCCAGGCTAATAAACTGAATTACTACCCAGGTTGCAAACATATTACTTAAGTCTTAGAAACTCCACAGTAGCTCTGTATTTATTATATATTAGAAAAGAGGTGCCAAACAATGTGGTATAATGTAGGGGATCTCTTTTCTTCTCTCTCTTTCACACATACATACCTCACTTTATATTATAGATGTGGATTTATGTATTTTGTTAAAAAATCAGAGGAGGGAACTTAAATTAAATAAAAGACTCTAAATTTTGCTTAAGGGCAAGACTATATTTCCCTGGTAGCTCACATTTTGGGTCAAAAGCATATAGGGATCAGTGTTTGACTGTCAATGGGAGCAGGTAGTGGAGAATGGGGAGAGGGAAAGATTACACAAAGACGTGAGGAAATTTTGGAGGATGATGGACATGTTCATTATTTTGACAGTGGTGATCATTTCATGACTGTATATATGTGTCTAACTTTCTTTAACTTTCTCAAAGTTTGCATTTTAAGTATCTGCAGTTCACTGTATGTCAATCGCATTTCAACAAAGCTTTAAAAAACACATGAGGGCTATGGTAGATAAACTTACTATACTTCTCAATCTTTGTTTATGTAGGACATGGTTCATATGTCCCTAGCTCCTGCCTCTGTTGCCCAGTAATATTAGAGCTTGTTCTTTATATGGATGAGAGGGCAGTTTGAAGTCTTAAAAAAGTTTAGCACATGGTGAAGTGAAACACATCAGGAATAATCTTACATATACAGTCTGATTACACCAACCCCTCATGTTTACATAGTATTTCAAAATTTCTCAAGTGCTTTTACATATATATTAATTCACTTGGCACCATCACAACATCCCTCTGAGGAAGTGTATCATATCCATTTTCCAGGTAAAGCAACAGAAATACGGAGTCATAATGTTAGATATACCCAGAGTTTTATCCACGATTACGTTTGTACAGATATATCTTCAATCCAACACTAAGCTCTATTCAATAAAAATTTTCATTAGTTTTGTGATCTTTTTGCATCTGTGTCCTCAAATAACTATTTTCTGTAATCTTTCATCATAGTTGAATGATGACGGCCAATGGAGAAAGCTTTGTTATTCTGCTTGAATAGTTTGTTGTTGTGATAAGATGCTATAATGGGGCTCTTGCTGCCTTTTTTTTATGTACTAAAAGTGAAGTCCTTGGCTTGTAAAGTTGAGAATCCAGGAGAGTGCACCCAATTTCAATAATTTCAGCAGATTTGATCTGCCACTGTCTTTCTTTTTCTTTGGTCTGCTTCCTTTTATAGCCACAAGGTGGTCATCTGCACTTGAAGATTGTAACATGTCCATATCTATGATTCCAAAGAAAATAAAAGAACATTCTCTCTGCCCCAATATGTCATTATTCCATAAAAGTATACATGTAAACACTTTTTGTTTAGTCCTTAACTAGCTTTAAGCTTGTGCTCCCCTAACGATGCTGTGGGAGTATGGAAAAGGCTGCACTTTACTGTTTAAAACTTTTCATTTTGAAATAATTTTAGACTTATAGAAGAGTTGCAAAGATAAAGCACAGAGTTCCCAAATGCATTTTATACTGCATCCCTTAATGTTAATAAAACACATAGCAGCACAATTAAGAATTTAACATTGGTACAATATGATCAACTAAATTATATTATTATTATTTATTCAGAGTCTACAAGTTTTCCCATCCTGTTCCAGAATCCAATCCAAGATACCAAATTTCATTTAATCGTTATGCTGTCTTGGTCTGCAATCTGTGAGTTTCTCCATGTTTCCTTGTCTTTTATGACCGTGACACTTTTGAAGATTACTGGTTATAGATTTTTAGGAAGAATAGAAGATATGGGATGTGCCTTTCTCTTTGTATCAGATCAGAGCATTCACAATATCAACCTAAATTACCACTGGTGATGCCAACCTTGATCACATGGGTAAGGTGGATTCTGCCAATATTATTCATTGTAAAGTTACTCTTTTCCTCTTTCTATACATACTCTGTTCCAGCAGTCTGCAAACTTTTTCTGCAAAAAAACAAATAGTAAGTATTTTCGGCTTTACGAGCCTTATGGTCTCTGTCACAATGCTTTAACTCTGCAATGTAGCAAAAAAGCAGACATGGACAATAGGTAAACATGTTCCCATGTGCGTTTTAGCGAAACTGGCTGATTCCTGCTCTTTTTATTTGTCACTCAGTCAAGCCACACTTATTGGGAAGGGAATTACAGTCTACCTCCTGGAAGGAGAAATATCACAGAATTTGTGGACAGACTTAAAATCATCACTATAATTAATAAATATTTTGGAGGAGATACTTTGACACTATATAAATATTCTCTTTCATGTTAAAGTTTCTCCCACTAATTTTAGCATTTAGCAGTGGATTTTGCTTGTAGTAATTATTGTGTTTTAATGGTAATTTTCTATTTCCCTTGTTACTTCTACATTTATGAATTGGAATGCTTTTGTAAGGAAGAGTTGTCCCATCTCCATTTACTTATTATTACATTTTATATTAATATGCCATCTTGGATATTCATTTTATTCCTTGAGCAATAATCCAACACTTCCTTATTTTATTGCTTGGATTGTTACAGCTTTTGCCACTGGTGGCTCTTTGAGATTGTCTCCTGTGTTCGTTTGGCTTGTCTTTATCCATTTGTGTTTAGAGCACTTGCTCAGCTTCTGAGATTACTAGATTTTCCAGGTGCATCTTGTCTTTTTCCTGCTTCAATGCTACAGTCAACCATTACCCCAAGGAGCTTGGGTTCTATTCATCGAAGAATGTCATTTAAAAACCAATACCTTGAACTAGGTGTGTTCATTGCTACTGGGGTGTCGCTGCTTCTGGGTCCTTTCAGAGGATAAAGCTAGGAAATATTATAGGCTTACAAACCCATTTATAGGCATACATCTATATTTATTTCTATATCTACCTATTCATCTATTAAAATAAACACAAATTCATATTGATATACGCAACTTCAATTTGGCATCACCATTTTATTTTAGCGTTTCCATTTTTATTTGCGTCTACTTTCTCCTACAGTAAGAAAAATAGTTCTCATATCTCAACGATATGAAATTGTTTCAGAATTTTTAATGTGTACACTTGTAAGAAATAATTTGCCAACTAGAATACAGTGTTTGTGCATAGCCCTTTTTGTTTTCAGACTTACAGTATAGAGTCAAACATTATTTTTCAAAGTAACTTGGGAAAGGTTTTTATCCCTTCAGTGAAGTTATGTAATGCATACAGTTTTACTCGGCTGTCATAGTCTGTATTCTTTCTGGTGTTCTCCTAACATCCTGACTGACTGATATTTTTAAAATTTGTATACAGTAAAATTCACTATTGTTTACAGTTCTGTGCATTTTGTAGAGCCACGTATCCACCGTTCTAGCACAATACAGAGCTGTCCCATCACCTTAAGAAAGTTCTAAGTGGCCCCTTTTCCACAACCTCTAACCTCTTGCAACCACCAATCTCTTTTTATTAATACAGTTTTGCATTTTCTGGAATGTCACATAAATAGTATCATGCGATAGATAAACATTTTTCATCTGGCTTATTTCACTTAGCAAAATACATTAAAATTCATCTGTATTTTTGTGTGAATCTAGTTAGTTCCTTGTTATTTTTGAATAGCATTACATTATAAGAACATACCAGAATTTGTTTATCTGTTCACCTGTGGAAGGCCATCTAAGTGGTTTCCAGTTTTTAGTGATCATGAATGATGCTATTATAAACATTTGTGTACAAATTTTACGTGAACATCAGTTTTTAATTCACTTGGGCGAATACCTACGAGTGAGGTTGCTGGGTCGTGTGAGGGAGTGTGAAACCACCAGCAAGCTTGACATGGGGATGGGGAATAGAAAAATATAATAAACAGAGAAAGAACTTACTGAGGTTTCCAGCAAGAAGCGGGCCAGAACTTGGTGAGGAGACAAAACACTAAATCAAGATTTTCAATGACTTTCTTTGGCTGGTCATCACTGAATCGAGAATGATTTTGTAACTCTTTAGATTAAGTGAGCAGAAAAGGCCTGGGACATGCCAAGCTTTTACCTTAGGGGTGAATGCATTCTAAAGGAGCAGAAAGAAACACAGAATGTGCACTTACCCTTTAAGTAAAAAATATTATATTATTTAAAATTTAAAAATAACATGAGCACAAATTGCATATAATTTGTATTCTTTTAAACTTTTTGTTTCAAACATGTACAAAAATAGACCAAATAATATAATAATCCTTAATTTCTGTGCCACTCTCCCCCCATGCATTCAATAGCTGACATTAAAAATGACTTACTCATGGCTAGTCTTGCTTTATGTATTACCTCTCACTCACTACCCTACTTCTGGGTTATTTTGAAGCAAATTCCAGACATCATATCTTGTCTGGATCCCTTTTTTTATCTCAGAAAAATACGATTTTATAATTTTTACAGACATAAGTGCTACCTCTATCTTTGTCAAACAGGGAACACTTTAAAAGTTATGTTTATATTTTAAAGAAATGCAATATGTTATTTGATAGTATCATTCTTAAGTATAGTGTGAATAATTTTAACCAAAATATTGTACTTGAAAAGCTCTGAAAGAAGTTTACAGATAAAATACAGATTTACAAATCAGCACATAATATTTTCAAATGAGTAGTGGCAATCTAAAGACTTTATTATGACATATTTACTTTTACATAAAAAGATGATGTATAAGTGTACTGATGCTGTTATAATTTTAAAAGTCAAAATATTAACTTGTATTATAAATACAAAGAAACATCCAAATGTGAGTACTGTTTGGTCCTTAAATGAAATCTTCTTTTCCCCTCAAAAAGTACGTAAACATTTAGAATCTCAGTTCTCCATGATCATATTTTTCTGGCTGTTAATCATCTTGGAAATCACTTTCTTGGCAGTAATTAGATTTATTTTCAGAATTTTATGAAATTAATATTGGTAACATTAGTTATATTAGGAGATTTCGGAGTTCAGAAATGCATAGAGTTTAGATTTAAATGTTTGACTAGGATAAATTATAACATTTGAGTTTTAGAGTATTATGTATTGTCATAGAAAGAAAATAAATACTATCCAAATAGCAATCATCCCATATAGTTGGGATTTAATGGAGCAAAGAATTATTTTGAAGAGCGTAGAGATCCACTTTGCTTTAATATGATAAAGAGTGAGCATACACATTATGAACTAGTTCATTTAAAGCACATATTTCAAGAAATACTAAATCATCTTTCCTAAATGCTCAGCAGTAATGAGATTTTAAAAAGCAAAAGCTTCAAATTTGAATTAGCATTTTATTCATCTGCTTTATAACCAATTTCTCATTTTTGAAAAAAAAGATTTCCATACATATTTCTAATTCCAAGTTTCTTATGAGCTATAAAAGACTTATTTTTTTGAAGGTCCCAAATAATACCTTAATGCAGAATCATACCCTAACTTTACCCTAAACTCTTGATAGGTTTTTTCTGTGCAATTTTGATGAAAAAGTTTTCACTGAACAAAGAATACAGTTTTGATTTTGATAGTAAAGGGAAAATAATTTATTTTGAAATTGGAGTAAGAAAATACAGGTATTTACCAATTTAACTACATTATTTTTGAATTAGTTCTTAAGAAGTTTGTATTTTGAAAACAGAAAAGACAATGTATTTACATTTCTTTTCAGATTAACTTTTTAACTTATTCTTAGGATCACTATACTATTACCAAATTCCTACTTGTTGTTAAAAATAAGATTTTACAAATTATATTGGCTAGGTAAAACCATCTGAGTTAATGAAGTAAACATCTGAAACTCTGCAAATGAGAAATTACCCAGTTAAAATGTGTTCATTTTGATCACTGAGGTTGAGGGGAGAATGAGAGATTCATTTTGTGACTCCCTGTGTTTATTTGGGTAAGTTAAGATAAGAAATAAAAGGTTACATTTTCAATACCACTTATGTAAGTTTGTCTTATAGATAAGTACAACAAATAATTCTTCATTGTGTTTGTATCATGTCTAACTAATTGCAGTAACTATTAAGGGGTCTAAAGATGAAGAACACAGTGTACAGTCTTTAAAAATTATAATATCCCAACTTACAGCTCACTTTCTAAGAACTTGTATTATACCAAAGATAAAATGTCTAAAATCCACAAATTTTACTGTGGTCATTTTACAGACTGGTTATTTACCAAATTTCCTCACCTAATAAACTGGCAATTTGCTTGCTAGCTTTAGGTTTTCGGGACATGTTTATTCAGTTATATCGACTCTATTATATATGGAACATCTTCGTGGTACATGATCTCTGTCATATGCTGCATCTTCATTCAGTTTGATATGGGTGCATCACCAGGGATTAAATTGGGTCAGTGGAATGGTTATTTAAAAGGACCGAAGGGAGAAGTGTCAGAGGAGCAGGACAGGCACGTTATGTTTTAAGGAACGCTATGAGAAGTCCATGTCTGTCCCGATGTCTCTGGCATAAACTCAGAGTGAGAATTGTGAAATGAACATAAAAGGTTCAGAAACTGGCTGGCCACAGACAGAATGAAATTACAGAGACCCCTGAACAAAGCCAAAGGTCCAAGGTAGTGCTGCCTGAAAGCGGAAGGTCTCAGGCTCATGTGAGGTGCACACCTTCTCACAATATTTCTTTTCTGTTGGATAGAAATAATTCATTTTCTAAGTGCTCAGCTTCCCCTTAAAAGAACAAACTTCAAAGGCAACAATTATTCTAAGCAATTCACCATGGGTGACCCGGTATCTGCTCCACTGGGCCACCTTCTTTCTGTCCTATTCATTCCTAAGTTGTTCTCATCTCCTAGACCACGACTCCAAATTCCAGCTCTGTAACCTACTTCTGAACCCTCTTTGGGATATACCAGACCTTCTATTTCCAGATCTGTGTCAGAGCTTTACTGCCCCTGGCTTTGTTCTCTGGTTTTTGCCACTTCCAGTTGCCGTGAAGACTTCCAGCTTCAGCTTGAGTCCTATAGAATTCCACCTCCAGCCAGCCAGCTCTTGTCATGATCATCTTCATCCACGGAGAAGTGGGCAGAAGTCAGGTGGAGACACGAGAGCAGCAAAGGAATAATGAAGTGGACTGAGTCTGACTCTTTCCATAAGAGATAGTGTTAATTTTAAAGACATTTAGCTTTTAAAATAGCTTTAGATAATATGACATATGCCAATTGTGTGTGTGTATTATCAATATTAATCAAGCTGAGCCTTTGTGACCTGTGCTTTTTATCTCAAT
>NW_011888819.1:4261941-4269835 GCF_000151845.1 Pteropus vampyrus
AATAGCTTTAGATAATATGACATATGCCAATTGTGTGTGTGTATTATCAATATTAATCAAGCTGAGCCTTTGTGACCTGTGCTTTTTATCTCAATAAAAAAACAAGTGGTATGCAAAAGAATATATATTAAGCAGAATATAAATTATCTACATTTTCACTACCCAAAGGCAAACACTACACTCATTTTGGTAAACATTTCTTCAGATACCGTTTCTTATGTATGTGTAGATCAGTGGTTCTCAACCAGATTGGTCCCTCACACCCCCATCTCAGGAGATATTTGTCAATGTCTCAAGGAATTTTTTTTTATCAGCTGGGGGATGCTACTGACATCTAGTGGGTAGAAGCTAAGATGCTTCTAAACATCCTATAACGCACGGGATAGTCCTCTCTCCCACTCTTCAGGAAAGACTTATCTAGTCCAAAATGTCAATAGTGCCAAGATTGAGAAACTGATATAAATAGATAGCTGTATGTATCTTATCATTTTGCATGAATGGGTTCACAGTACAAATGCTTTTGCATATCTTTTATTTTTTTATTGTAGTAAAAGACATAAATAAAAAAGTACAAATCTTAAAAGTTTCACTCTCATTAACTTTTACTATTGGATACATTCATATAACCACCACTAAAAATAACATGGAGAACATTTTATCACTTGAAAAAAATCTCTTATATGTTCTTCCAGTCAATATCCTCTATACATAGAAGTACCATTATTGACTTTCATCATCATATTCTTGGAAGTCCTATGAATGTGATCATACAGTGTGTGTGTGTGTGTGTGTGTGTGTGTGTGTGTGTGTGTGTGTGTGTACTTTCAGTAAATGAAAGAGTTTCATTAAATGCTTCTGAAACTTATCCTTGCTCCTGAGCAATTTTTTTCGTGAGAGTGACTTACCAGAATCCTGTGCTTATCTGTACCTCTGCACCACCCCAGGCCTGCTGTCCCCAGCCAGACCAAAAGAATGTGAAGAACTACCTATGAGGTCAGCCTAGAAATTTCAGATATATAGATTTAAATGTGTTTTAAATGATATTTTACCATAGCATTATAGAAGCCTGATTTTTCTCCTTTTTTTTTTTTTACCACTCCCGTCTTCAGTATTGCTTCCCCCCTCCCACCTGTTATGTTTGGTTTGTGGTATTACAATAATTTCTTTTCTTCTCTTTCTTCCCTTCGAGACTATAAACTCCTTAAAGATAGAATATGCCTTATTGGTCATCTATGTGTCCAGGGCTCTTAACATAATTGAAGTTAGTTTTGAATGAAAAAAAAAAAATCCCAAGATTGATATGAAGCTTAAAGTGTGGATCAACTTGAATTACAGCCTTAGGAATAGGAAAGTTATATGTGTCAGTCTGTCTATCTATCTATTATGTATGTATGTATGTATGTATGTATGTATGTATCATCTATCTATCATCTATCTATCTATCTATCTATCTATCTATCTATCTATCTATCTATCATCTATCTATATCTATCTTTATCATCTAGCCATCTATCTTCTATCTATCTGTCATCATCTGTCTATCGTCTATCATTTAATCTACCTATTTATCTACCAATCTGGAGTGTTGCCTCTTTCTTTGGTCTCTCTTTGCTCTCCACGTGTGAGGGCAATTTCAGATTTCACCTAGGAAGCTCTCAAGGCTTTGAACAAACACCTGTTAAATTCTGTTACCATATTAATAAAATGCAACACTAATTTAGAACTAAATATAGAATGTTTCTGAATGTAAGTTTCTAAAAATATAAATATTTAAAGCACCAATTTTCACTTTCCTTCTTTCAATCCCTACACCTGTTTAGTCATTGGACAAGAACAGCTCAGAGTATTTATTAAAATGAGATATCTGAGCTTATTAGCCAGAAGACATTATTTCAAGATACTTTTTAACTGGCCAGAATTATTCTTTTGCTCAGTTATCAATCATAAATAAATATACACAGGAAGTGTAAAACTTCACTGGATGCTTGAAACTGCCTAGGAATTGCCTTGATATGGTTGGTGTTTTTTTTTTTTTTTTTTCTATTGTAGACTTAAGAAGGACTAATTTAATTTTCATAGACCTGTGGTTTCTCCATGCCTTTGCAGGACTAGGCAGGGCCTCCAGCTCCTATAAATTGGATCTAAGTGTTCTCCCTCATTGTTTTGCTCAAGATCGCATTTGTAGAATCCAGATAGTAAATACTGTTCTGCCTTCTGCAGATCATAATTCACAATAGATATTCGGTGGTGTTGATTTTTTTATGACAAGAACTTCTGCACAAATCTCTTCTACACTGAGTGTTGAACAGTCATTACTATTATTTTGACAAATTTTCTAAGGTATTTGGCATTTGTTTTGACAAATGGCCATGATGAAGCTGATTCAGATGGATGACAGGCAGCTGTAGTGCAGTTCCGCCAATTGATTTTTAGTCATGGAGGGATTCAAAACGGCTAAGGAAAGCCTGAATCTGACTTGACAGCGGGAGATCCCTTTGCACTGTGAACTGTAGGTGATTGTTAATGGGCTGGAAACACTCAGCAGAGGCTAACTTCGTTGGAGCAGATCAGGTAATTACCATCGTCAACTCCCTACATAATAAAAAAAGGTATCTACAAACCCTGGCCTATATGATTGTTTAAAAGTGTAAACTGTATAAAAATAATGATAAACTTTATATGGGCTTGCTCGTCATGTAGATTCTCCATGTCATTAGGAATCTAGATAAAGTGTGTGTACATATGGGTATATGTGTGTGCATGTGTATATGTTTGTGTGTGCACATGCATTGATATGTATAAGTGTGCGCATGTATGTGTGAGTTCACATTGTACAAAATTTTGGGTGTTTTAAATTGTGAAACTAAATCAAAATAAAATACATAGAAATATCTTCATATGAATCTAGCTTATGTTTTATCTTGGTTTTCAGAGAAGATACGTATATAAAATTTCTGTCTCTCTCTTTTTAACTCTCTGGCACCACTCACTCAGGGTTTCTCAAGGGATTGCTGTCAAGGTGAATGACGGCACTGAGGGCCTCTGTTCTTGCTTACTCTTAGCCAGAGGCCACCCTTAGTTTCTTGACATGTAGACCTCTTTTTAGGGCAGCTCACAACACGGCAGGTATTTTCTCTCAAAGTGCGCAAGCAAGAGAGACAGTCCGAGATGGAAGTCCCATTCTTTTTGTAACCTAATCTCAGGACAGACACCCTATCGTTTTTGTCATATACTACTCTTTGGAATAAGGTCATTAGGTCTCCCCACGTTACCTAAGGAAAGGCATGAACACCAGGAGACAGGAATCATTGGAGGTTATTTTTGAGGCTGCCTTCTATGTAATCCATTAATTTATTTCTCAGTCCAGTTGAGATGACTATTGAAAATAAGGACTATTTTTATTGTCTTACAGAATCATTTAGTTCTAAAGAATAGTCGACATATAATTATTAAATTATTAAATCTTGCTTGAAGATGTCTAGTAACAGATAGCTCATTGATAATGAAGGTATAATTTACATCTCTGGACAGCTGTGATTTTATAGAAATCTTGCTCCATAATTTCTCAAAGTGACATTAGAAAGCTGAGCTTATTATTACATATTAATATTTGCAAGCAGATGTTTGAGACCATGAATCAGGATGTAAAAGACATGAGCTAGAGGTGAAAAGGAGACTAAGGGGAAATCGAATGAAGCCCCCTTGTTTCTCTGAGGAAGTTATTCTTTTATTCCAACATTTACTGAGAATGTAATAAATTCTGGTCCAGGTACTGAAAATACATTAAAAAAAAATTCTACCTTTGTGTGGTCAATTCCAAGTGTGAGGAAGGGTGTAAAACCAGAAATATCAGAATCTAGGGTCATATAGCAAACTGATACTGGACAGGAGAGGGTTACTGGAAGGAAATAGGTTCTGGTATGTACTAAATTATTAAAATGTAATTCTTAATATCATAGTGTCCCTAGGCAAGAGCAATGCAATAGGTGGAGAGCACTCACTCAATATAAAGAAAGAGCATTGTTAGGGGTTACCAACTACTAGCATTAGAAGGATTCTCTAGCAATAGAATTATTTACAATGTTGTTGAAATGCTGTGTGCTCCTCCCTATTTCTGCTTCTCTCTCCCGACCCCCACCCCCAACATGGGTAAGAAAAAAGAGGTATTTCCCCTTTACTTAGGAAAGGGAGACGTGATGAAGATCACTAGGAGAGGAGAGGTGTTTGTGTGTCACTGGGTTTGGGGAGCCTAAGGGCTGCGATGGGAGGTGTGTCTGTCTACATCTGCCAGAGAAAGAAAAAGAAAAATTCTGGCTGTCTTGTGTTGGAGATGGCTTGTACTGGTGGTGAAGCGAATTCTGTGTTTTCCGTGCCCACAGTGAGAGAGCCTCTGAGAGACTTTTGGAGAAGCAAGCAACAAAGGAACCGGCCGCAGCACTAGGACTGAGGCGGAAGCAGAAAGCAGTCAGCAGAAGGCGCACTAGTGCTTTACTGAATTGCAATGGGAGGCTCCTACTGGGGAGCCTCTGAGAAACTCCCCCAACACTTGAGAAAGAGATTGAGTCGAGTTTTTGCCAGAGAGCAGTCTTACAAAGGATGGCAGCATCAGTACCCTAAAATCGTACCCAATCTCCTCTAATCCTGATACAAGTTGGGTTGGAACCTAAGCTGGTACATGAAGGAGGAAGCTGGTGGAAGAGTAAACTGGGGAAAGAGAAGATGCTTATAGATCTCTGGCACACAGAATCTTTCAAGCCAGGTGTGACCTAAAGTCTAAGGAAAGGAGGAATCTCACTTTAAATTAAGTCGTTCAGTGATGCTTTGTTGGAGTAGTGAGTGGGTACTCTTCAGAGAGTACATTGTAGGTATGATAGTTATTGAGTGAAGAATTAGACAAAGCACATCATATATAGATGAAGAGAAGTGACAGAGAAACGTATAGAGAGGAAGAGCATCTTAGGTCAAGGCTCCAGCTCCAGGGTCAGATTGATTTGGATTGGATCCCCAGGTCCTCCAATCACCTCCTGCAGGACACATTACTAAACCTATTGGAGACCGGGTGTCTTCAGATAAGAAATGGTAATAATGATAGACTCACCTCACAGCGCTGGGGTGAGGATTAAAGGTGAGAATGGCTACTAAGTGCCAGTCACAGAGATGTTGCTGTTAAGTAACTTAAGTGTTTCAAATTGTGGTGTAATAAAGGTTACACAAAAACAGCTAGTGTAGGATGTATTTTGCTTCAAATATTTGTGAATCCACATTTTCGAATTTAGTCTTTCTGCATTATCTTTTGCTTTCTCTAAAACATTACAACTCTTTTCTTAAAAAATGTGTTTTACTTTCTCCCAAAATATGCCAGTTTAGTGAGAAAAATTTCATGTTGCACATTTCACAAGTTGAAGGCATACAGAATAATAAAATCTATAAAATTAAAAATAAATTAGTTCTTAAAAGATCAAATAGCTTTAGCACACAATGGATGAATCTATTGAAAAAATTATGTACATTTATTAACAAATCTAGCATCTAGGAAGCGTATATTTATCAGTGTAATTTCTTCTTCGAAAGATGTTACAATAAAAAGTCAGCTAAAAATAATTAAAAATCCCTTGTTTCCAAAATCGTAATAACACTGACTTTTTTATTCTTTGTAATATCATATTTCTCTCATCCATATTGTTACAAACTTCAAATTATATTTTTTAGTTTTACAAAATAAGTATGCTAATTTCCTGGAAGTGTAGTGGTTTTATCTTATCCTCATTAGCATTTGACTTTTGGGCTGAGAGTTTTGACTATTTCTAATTATGTTAGCAAAATATGACATAGTAATTGCTTTCATTTCCACTTACATAACTATTAATTATACTAAATATACCACACACATTTTTTAAAAAATATGATTTTTAAAAGTACACAGTGCACGTTTAAAAATCAGATTTTTAAAAAAATGTGTGTGGTATATTTAGTATAAGTAATAGAGCAAATAAGAGCAAAAGTTTTTTAAAATTGAATTCCTTAAATGTGGGTTTAAATAATGCTTTTTGCCTATTTATATTTGGGGATCTTAGATATTTCCTGTCAATTTTCGTGAAATTTTTATACGATAAAATATTAGCCTACTGGCAACATTTTAAATATAAATATTTCTTCCATAGTTAACTTTTTGGTTATTATTTCAAGAATAACATTTATATAAATATTTATGATAGAAAAATGTTTGAACTAATAAATACACTATAATGGATTTTTAAAATCTTCTATTATCTCCATTTCTTCCAAATGAAAATTGTTTAAATTAGTATCTATAAATGAGTGCTGATGATTTTCAGATTCTGTTAATTTAGTTATTAATTTTTATCCTTTAAAAGTGTGCTATTTTAAATCACAGATTTATAAAGATCATTTATGAAATTTCTTCAGGTGAATCTTACATACGACATAGTAGCACTATAGGTGCTGGGCAAGACATTTTCTACCTAGGTTTGAAATTCTTATGACATTTCAAGTCCATTTTTAACTTAAAGAGAATGAAAAATTGCAATGACTTCAAATTCATACTGTGCCTGAGGCAGAGATGGAACTGAATTCAGCTGGTGCTATTATTCATGGAAGACAAAGCTAAAAATTGAAGTTGTATTCTTTAAATAGTATTTTAAATGTGTCTCGAGAAAAAGTTCATTTAATGAAGAAAGTTTTTCAATTTTAGGTTTTTAAAAATGACTAAAGTCATTATAAAATGCAGATAGTCTGAATTAAAAATTATTTTGTCTTCAGATTTGGGAGAAAGTTTATATGGATGCTTTATTTTAAAGAAACAGTTATGTGTATAGATAGTAAAATTCAGTCTGTAAATTTTCAGTTTCAATTTAAAAGAATACATCAATATTTTAAAACTTTTTTAAAATTGAATTTCTTAAATGTGGGTTTAAATAATCAATCAAGTGGAAAAATTACAATATTTCATTATAAAACTGAAGTCTTAGAACATTTGGGTCATCAAGATAATGACATCTTACAAGCTATGATGGTTAATGCATGTCAACTTGGCTGGGCTCAGGGATGCCTAAAGAGCTGGTAAAACATTATTTCTAGGTGTGTCTGTGAGGCGTTTCCAGCAGAGATTAGCTCTTGAATCTGCAGACCGAGTGAAGAAGATTGCCATCACCTGTGTGGTGAGCATCATCCCATCCACTGAGGGCCTGAGTAGAACAGAAAAGCAGAGGAAGGGAGAAGCCCGCTATTTGCCTGAGCTGAGACAACCACCTTGTCCTGCCCTCAGACTTCTGAGCTCCTGGGTCTCTGGCTTTAAGATTCAGACTGGGATTTATAGCTTTGGCTTTCTGGTTTTCAGGTCTTTGGGTCTGTACTAGAACCACACTACCAGCTTTTCTGGTTCTCACTTGCAGGTAGGTGGTAGATAGTATGACTTCTTGGCCTCCATAATCATGTAAGTCAATTCCTATAATAAATCCATATATCGATATCTGTATCTATATCTATGTCTATTTACATCTATCTATTACTATATATCTATATATCTATCTGTACCTATATCTTCTATTGGTTCTGTTTCTCTGGAGAACTCTGACTAATACACAAGTTAAGTGTTGGTTAAGTATAAAGAATGGTTTGCAGGAGATTGGAACATGTCAATAAATTTATTCACTCAAATTCCCAGTTTCTTCAGTATTTGATGTAAAAGCAGAAGCACAGTGCACTTTTGAAGTGATTAGTTTATTCTTTTCTTATGGTGATGAACTTCCTGTTAGTCTCAGAGCCTGGAGTTCTAGAATCTTGTATGCTCTACAGCGTTTGTGTTCAGCGCACCTGTTCCTACACACAGTCCTTGGTACAGCTAAACTCTGCAATGCCCAGCCTACGAATGTAA
>NW_011888819.1:4269885-4272292 GCF_000151845.1 Pteropus vampyrus
TTTTTAAAAATGACTAAAGTCATTATAAAATGCAGATAGTCTGAATTAAAAATTATTTTGTCTTCAGATTTGGGAGAAAGTTTATATGGATGCTTTATTTTAAAGAAACAGTTATGTGTATAGATAGTAAAATTCAGTCTGTAAATTTTCAGTTTCAATTTAAAAGAATACATCAATATTTTAAAACTTTTTTAAAATTGAATTTCTTAAATGTGGGTTTAAATAATCAATCAAGTGGAAAAATTACAATATTTCATTATAAAACTGAAGTCTTAGAACATTTGGGTCATCAAGATAATGACATCTTACAAGCTATGATGGTTAATGCATGTCAACTTGGCTGGGCTCAGGGATGCCTAAAGAGCTGGTAAAACATTATTTCTAGGTGTGTCTGTGAGGCGTTTCCAGCAGAGATTAGCTCTTGAATCTGCAGACCGAGTGAAGAAGATTGCCATCACCTGTGTGGTGAGCATCATCCCATCCACTGAGGGCCTGAGTAGAACAGAAAAGCAGAGGAAGGGAGAAGCCCGCTATTTGCCTGAGCTGAGACAACCACCTTGTCCTGCCCTCAGACTTCTGAGCTCCTGGGTCTCTGGCTTTAAGATTCAGACTGGGATTTATAGCTTTGGCTTTCTGGTTTTCAGGTCTTTGGGTCTGTACTAGAACCACACTACCAGCTTTTCTGGTTCTCACTTGCAGGTAGGTGGTAGATAGTATGACTTCTTGGCCTCCATAATCATGTAAGTCAATTCCTATAATAAATCCATATATCGATATCTGTATCTATATCTATGTCTATTTACATCTATCTATTACTATATATCTATATATCTATCTGTACCTATATCTTCTATTGGTTCTGTTTCTCTGGAGAACTCTGACTAATACACAAGTTAAGTGTTGGTTAAGTATAAAGAATGGTTTGCAGGAGATTGGAACATGTCAATAAATTTATTCACTCAAATTCCCAGTTTCTTCAGTATTTGATGTAAAAGCAGAAGCACAGTGCACTTTTGAAGTGATTAGTTTATTCTTTTCTTATGGTGATGAACTTCCTGTTAGTCTCAGAGCCTGGAGTTCTAGAATCTTGTATGCTCTACAGCGTTTGTGTTCAGCGCACCTGTTCCTACACACAGTCCTTGGTACAGCTAAACTCTGCAATGCCCAGCCTACGAATGTAACAATCCCATTTTCAGGTTCACTCTTAATCCTTATTTGTTAATCCCAGGGCACTATTTATCAGTGAATTTTAGGGGCCCTGTGACCACTAAACCTCCCCCATAGGCTTCTTGTTGATATCATTTCATTTCTCGAGAAACTCAGTTTAATTGAACACAGCGGCCTGAAGGTGCGAGGCCTTGAATCCCTTCAGCAATCTTTCTTTGCCATGTAATCCACATGCAGTATGATTTAAGCACTTTGTAAACGGACTTTTGTCTGTTTAAGTACATTATCCCCCAGAGATTTCATTTTCTTCTAAGGGGGAAGCTGTTCTTTTGCTCCTCAGTTACATGTGTAGATAAGATGTGGTTTAGCTTCCTGGGGTAGTATCGCGTCTTTTTTGGAGAGATGATCTCCACAATTGATGCACGTATACCTGAAGCTGTGAAATATTACAGGAGGAAAAGCTTCCGAAGTTATCTCTGGGAGTTACATCTTTTCAAAGGAGGAAATATTTTCATTGTAATATTATAATATCATTTATTAATTTTCACATTTGTCAAACTTTATTGCATTTGTGTCAAGCAATGTACAAGACAATAGAAATACAAAAATGATGGTTGGATACCTGTCTTAAGGAAACTCTAAATCTATCGGCCTCTTTTATGGTCATTTCTTCAACATTTATTTTATTTATAAAAATAACCAGTGGTTAAATTAATCATGCAGCATCGCATCATTTTAGGATGTGACATATTTCAGTAGTGAATTAAAAAATGACTGTCTCCGAGGCTTATTTTATTTGTTTATTTATTTAACAGATATTTTTGAGCACCTACTAAGTGCTGGTGGGAAAGACAGACAAAAGATGTAATTAATACATAATGTATACTTAGAAGATGTGGCAGACCTAGATGTACGCCCCTTGGATCTCTCTACAAGAGAAAATATGGTCCATGAGTGCAGTTAGCCTACAGTTTCCAGAAACAGTGCCCTTGGAGTCTGCCTCAGACCTAGAGTCACAGAAGGACAGCTCCATCCAGTGACTGGGCAGTCCTGGACATGAGGGCGCACCCAAGTCTGCTCATCACAGACCTGCATTGCAGTCTACCTACTCCTATTCCTTTTCCTCTTCCTCTTTTGCGGGAATACCTCCAATTAATTTCTTGTGCTTCTAATTCTGTCTTGTGCCTGCTTCCAGAAAGACCTGAACTGACACAGGTGATGATAAATACAATGAAAAAAA
>NW_011888819.1:4273392-4290195 GCF_000151845.1 Pteropus vampyrus
AAGTGCTAACAGCACGAAGGAGGAGACCAGCATAGATACAAGAGGCTGAGTGGATGGGAAGCATATCTGAAGTGAGGTGAGTGTATAATGAAGAGTTGGTTAATATATCATCAGCCCTGCAAATGCTAAATGCAATCCAAGACTAAGGCTAAAGGAGGAAGTGTAATAAATCTTAAATCTCAAAGTACTTAACGATGAACTGGAGTGCACATATCCTCAGCAAACTTTTCAATTCTAAAACTTTGTTCTTAAAGAGGGAGCCTGTCAAAACAGGTTCCAGAGGTCAAATATATCTTCTTCTCTAACACAGAGCACTGCCCTCTGGTTTGATGAGAAAATATTAATTTTACCCTCTGGATATCCATTCCCAGCCAGTGCATTGCTTTTTAACACACTGTTTCCCAGGGTTGTAGCAATAAAACATGTAAGGGCAATGGATTTATAGCCAATGGAGGCACTGCCAAATCTCCAAAGCTTTGCTTGCCCCTGTGTTAACAGAGGAAGGCAGAGGGACAGATGCCAGAAATGATCAAACAGTTCTCAGAGCAGGAAAAACAAACACTGAAGGAAACTGTATCTTGCCAGAACAGATGATCAAGAAATTAAAACATCTGATAATAAAAGGCTATGTCCAGATGGCATTTCTCACTGACTTCTCTAAGGAAAAAAAGATTATGAACAGAAAAAATATAGTTCCCAGGAGGAATTTAATTCCCTATAAAATCATGGAATGTTTAGAAGATAGGGAAACTAAACAAAAAATTATCTAGGAAAGAATACGGACATAATAGTTACCTGACTAAACATTGACTATAATATTGCATATACTTACTAATTATTGCTATCAGATTAGGGTAATGATGAAAATTCTAATGACCAGTTTTTTAACTTGTAGAAAATTAATAATTAATACTATGGTTATTTATTAGTACTTTTCAGCAAAAATTCCTCCTCCTGGCATTTCTTGAAGTTAGATGTGGCCATGTGTCTTTAATCACTGAAGTGAGTGAAGGTCATGGATGTCACTTGCAGGTAGGAAATTTAGTGTTCAGAATTCACCATGTCCCTTTTTTGACAATCATAGAAGCACTGAGATGCATTATGGGATTCTGAATAAGGACAATGCACAGCAGGGCAAGAGACAGTAAAACTGTTATAGTTCTAAATCACTGTATTTGGGGTTGTTTATAGCCAAGAATAACCTAGGCTCTCCTGATGGACATAAGTATTTAGTAAAATCAGGGTATTCATAGGATAGCAACTGATTTTTCTTTTCAATGACATTTACAAAATAGTTAACGTTTGTGTAGAATTTTATACAAAGAGCTTTTGTCAGTTTGAATAAATAGAATTAACAGATCTTGTGCAAAAGATCATGTTATCTAATAAATATTAAAAATTGTCAATCAGACATAATCCTTACTTTAGAGCCAAAGAACAATCTGAGAACCTATGCATTAGATGCACAAACTGAGATTCAAAAAACAATTATATTAAAAAGAGTGAGGTTGGGGAACCTGAGTAGAGGCTGAATTTTGATCTGTAAGTCCAGTCTTGGGCCTATAATATGAGACGTGCTGAAATTTGAGCCCATAAAATTGATCCAAAGATGGAAGATGAATCAAAAACATCTGAGGAGGGGCAAAGAGGACAGGTGTTATATGTCACATTTTCCAACATTAATGAAAGACAAGAAACCATCGATCTAGGAAGCCCAGACACTCCTATGCAGGATAAATAGCAAAATAAAATAAAACAAACAGCAACAATAAAAAAGACCTAATACAAACTACGAGTGTTGGTGAAGAATGGAGAAAAGAGAACCTTTGTGCCCTGTAGGTGGGACTGCAAATTAGAGCAGCCACTATGGAAAACAGTTTGAATAGTTCCTCAAAATATTAAAAATAGAACTACCTTATGACCCAGCAATTGCATTTTTGGGTATTTATCCGAAGAAACCAAAACACTAATTCAAAAATTATACATACTAATTCAAAGACACATATACCCCTATGTTCATCCCAGCACTACTTACAGTAGCCAAGATATAGAAGCAACCTTAAAGTTGTGGTACATATGTACAATGGAATATTTCTCAGCTATAAAAAATGAAACCTTACCATTTGCAACAAAATGGATGAACCTAGAGGGTATTATGCTAAGTGAAATAAGTCAGACAGAGAAAAACAAATACCATATGATTTCACTTATATGTGTAGTCTAAAGAACAAAATAAATGAACAAACAAAATGGAAAACAGATTCTTAGATACAGAGAATAAACTGGTGATTGCTAGATGGGGGAAGGGGGTAATGGGGAGCTGGGTGATAAAGGTGAAAGGTTTAAGAAGAACAAATTGACAGTTACAAAATAGTCATGTGGGTGTGAAATACAATATGAGGAATGCAGTCAATAATATTGTAATAACTATGTATAGTGTCATAGACTTAAATCTAACTATATTGGAAAGAATCACTTCATAAATTATATAAATGTCTAGCTACTATGCTGTACACCTGAAACTAATATAGAATAATATTGAATGTCAACTCTAATTGAAAAATAAACATTAACAACAATATCAAAAAAACCCAACCTAATACATTTAGACATATCGTAGTAAAATCATTAAAATCAAAGATGAAAATCTTTAAGGCAGCTTGTGGTAGGATGGGTTAAACATTACATAGAAAGGAATAGAGTTAAGAAATACACCAGATTTCTCATCAAAGAGATTATAAGACAGAAGACAATGAATGTTATGCTTAAAATGCTGAAACACACAATAATAATTGTCAAGCAGATTTCTACATCTAATAAAAATATTTTCCAAAAATCGAGGAATAATAAATACTTTTCCAAATAAACAAAGACCGAGAGAATTCATTACTAGAGACCTGTGGTACAAAATACACTAAAAGAACGTCTCCAGACAGAAAGAATATAAAATCTGATGGAAATTTAACATTATACAAAAAAACAAAGAGCATCTAAAAGAGTAAATATGAAAGATCTTTTTTCTTACTAATTCTTTAAAAAATTAATTTTAAAGAGAAATTAGTAATAAAGCACTGTGAGTTTTTAACTTATGTAAAAATAAAATGTACAAAAAATATTTCAAAGTATGGGAAGGAGGAAGTGGAAGCGCACGTATGAATAGTGTAAAAATATTTTATGGTAGATATATGTTAAAAATATTTCTTAAAAACTTTGGAGAAATCATTAAAAGTTTTAAAAAGTGACAAAACTATTAAGCCAAAAATGGAGATAAAAGAGAAAAATAAATAAAAATTAATACACAGAAGGTGGGAAAGAGAAATAAGGGGATAAACACCAGATGTAGCAAATGGAAAAGAAAAAGCTATACGGTAGACTTAAATCTAACTATATCATAATTATATTAAATATAAATGGCAAGTCTATCAATGTAGATAAAACAAAACAGTATATTATCTATAAGAAACTATAATCAATAACCCTCTTGAATATTGATAAAAATTCCTGAAGAAATTTAAACAAATTAAGTTCAGTATTATAAAAAGGAAATATATATCATGACCAAATGGGGTTTCTTCCAGGAATGAAAGGTAATTTCGACATTCAAAAATTAATGGCTATAATTTACCATATCAACAGGCTTTAAAAAAAAAAAAAAGAAAAAACCACATAGCCAGCTCTGTGCAAAAAAAGTGTTTTACAAAACTCAATATCTATTCATGATAAAAACTCAATTAACCTGGAGTAGAAGGAAATTTCCTCATCCTGGTAAATTTCTTGCAAAGTCTTCTATGATCTGGGTTCTGCTAATTTATTACCTTTATATTTAGAGATAGGTCGCCATGGGATAGATTTTTCAAATTACTATCTAAGGTCATACAAATATGGATAGACTATGATTGTTATTTTCAGTAAGGGCAGATGAAGAGATAAACCCGTGATGATGAATTCAATATAGTCTAATGTTTTAGTGCCTACTAGACTGAGTTATAGTCTTTTCACATGATATTTCGGAAATAAAATTGACCAAGATGAAATGCATTTCTTTTATATGTTGGAAGGATAAACACTTAAATAAGTAGAGTTGAAAGGCCATAGTGTTTTTGTTTCCACACTAGAGAGAAAGGGTGATTTGTGAAATTGTGACACCTTTGTAACAAGGAAAGTTAGTTACTGGAATCCTGCACAATTCAGGGAGGGGAGAACAGAGTCTCATTTTATCTCTGACCAATGGATTATGTTCATTCACACAACATTCATTTAACTGTTTCTATGGGCTGGGCGCTGTGCTAGGAACTAGGGGTGCAAGTATAAACAATGAAAATCTTTACTCTCATGGAGTATATACTTCAAAAATTAAATAATATATATGTTTTCAGAAGTATATTTCTTGTGCAATTTGATTTGCTGTGAAAAACAATATTTTTATTATACATTTTCTGATTATAGACACAGTATATGAAATTTTCCATAATTCTACCACTTAAGCCACTGTAAATATTGTTCTATCTTTCTAATTATATAAATGTAGATATTTTAAAATATTTCTTTTCACTTAGGGTATATTTGTAACATTTTTAAATATTGATTTTAATGGTCACATGATTTTGAAGAAATAAGCAATCTCCTATTATTGAGCTTTTAGGTTGGTTTTTATTTCCTGCTATTAGGAAGATTTTTGTAAAATGTCTTTGGGTGAAACAGATTTTATTTTTAGGATAAATTCCTGTTAATAATTTTACTAGGTAAAATCACAGGGCTATTTTTAAAACTTTTGATAATATTTTCCAATTGGCCTCCAGAAGGATTGCACACTTTTCAAGAGCCATCTATCTTAAAATCTATTTAAAGCTGTTCAGTTAGGTTCTTAAATTAGTGACAATTTTCATTTTTATTTTCATTCTGATATTTGTTATTGTGTTTTTATTTTTCTCACAAAAGCTATCCTGTAACATGCAATTTTAAAAGTAAGGAAAGAAAAATATTTCAAATTTCTATATACATATCAACTGAAAATTGACTAATTCCCTGAATAAGTCTTTCATATTGGTTAAAGAGTCCATATGTATGAGCTTTTTGCTAGTTACTTTGAATCAACATTAAAGGTGGTGGAAGTAGCTCTGTGAGAATATAAGAATATAAGAATTAAAACTGATTTAAGAGATAGAAATGACATGCATTTTCAAGAACATAAATCAAACTTTGTTTGTTTCCTGAAATGCATGTTTTAAGTGAATCTGGATGTTCTGCCACTTATTCAATAGAAGTGAAAACATAAAGAGGTAAATTTTGAGATATATTTGTAGTCTTATCACCTATTGGAGTGCCCATCTTATTTATTGCAGTGATACTGGGTCATAGTGAAATATTTATATTTATGTTTATTTTAAATAGTAGAAAGGAAGCTTCATCCCATCAGAATTCTGTTCAGGAAACTCCTGGCAAGGGACATGCTGCCAAGTACAGAGTGAATGAGTATGACAGATCGAAATCTCCACATGATTTTTGTCATGTAACTTAATGAGCTGGCAGCTGAAAAGGAGCACAAGCAGATTGCCTTTCCTTCCATTTGCAATTTTTCCTTAGGAGAATATTCTTCACCATTGGACGGTGCTGAAGTTCAAATATTTTTCTTCTTTCTCAAATTTCATTTTGAAAAAATTCTATTCACCCCAGCAGACAGACAACCCTCGGATTGATCAGCTCTGGCTTCAGTTTTTCATGCTATCACTTTTTAAAAATACACATCATAGCATGGCCATAAATATACTGACCTAAAATGATCTTTTTTAATAAGAAGAAACTCATTTGTTTCTCAAAATGATTTTTTTGCACTGTTTCTTGTCCGAAAGTACTGCACCTGAATGCAATCATTGCCAAATAACCAGATTCGTGTGTGTGCTTGCGTGTGTGTGTTTGAACAATGCACAGAAATTCCCAGAACTTCTAAGATTAACTTTTTAAGTAGAAAAAATAAGAATTATAAAAGAACATACAATTAAAAGTCAAAAATGTTTTGGTAGAAAACATATATTTCTGTTCATTAAACCTACAACTGAATATCATTGTGTGTTCAGAGCAGAAAAAACTGAAGCAATAGATTAAAAAAATCGCATGTGTATACAATAATGTAGTATAAGTTAAAGTTATATCTTAAGAAAGTTGTGGCTTAATGGAAAAAAAAAAGTTTTGTTCTTTTGCAAGGCTCCCCCAAAAAACAATAGAGAAAGGAGAAAATTATCTTTAAATTGTCCGATTCAATAGGAAAATTGCTTTCATTTTTGTTTTTCTCCAAAAGCATTTTTAGCCAAGCCTAATATCACTATTTCACACTGGTCTGTGTTTTCTCTGGAGTGCCGGATCAAATCCTGGTGTTGCTATAGTGTTCGTGATTTGGGGTGATTTGCACAAATTCTCTGAAATTTGGTTTATTTATCTGTTAGCTAGAGGTAATGATACACATCAAGCACAGTTAATGTGAGATTTCACTTAGTATATGAAAAGAAAAAAATCTCAATTTTATTCAATTAAAATATACTGGGGGAGGTAGATGGAGTAAAAAGGGTCAAATATGTGGTGACATTAAAGAATTAAAATAAATAAATAAATTTAAAAATAATAAAATATATTGGTTCCCTTATTCTGTTATTCGAACTGGAGAGCTACCACCTGGATTCCTGTCTGTTAGCATATATTTTGCCTTTATTAAGAATTAGTTAACTTCTTAAACCTGGTAAAGGACAACTACAAAAATTCCACAGCTAACATTATATTTAATGATGAAAGGCTGAATTCTTTTCTCTAAGCTTCAGAATAAGACAAGAATGTCCAACATTTCTATTCAATGTTGTACTGGGGATTCTAGGTAAGACAATTAGGTAATAAAAAGGGATAAAAGCAATTGGAAAGAAAGAATTAAAACTATCTCCATTTGCAGATGATATGATCTTATATATAGAAAATTAAATTAAGGAATTCACTAAAAATACCTATTAGTTCTAATAAACAAATTCAGAAAGTTTCTAGGATTCAAGATTAATATACAAAAATCATTGTATTTATATATACTTGCAATGACTATTCCAAAAATAAAATTAAGAAAATAATTTTCTTTATGATATCATCAAAAAGAATAATACTCTCATAAAAATTAAACAAAAGAAGTGCAAAACATACTCCAAAAACTACATGGCATTTTGAAAGAAATAAACATGACTCAAATAAATGGCAAAACATTCTATGTTCACGAATTGGAAGACTTAATATTGTTAACATGGCAATATTCCTAAGTATATCTACAGATTTAATACAATCCTTTTCAAAATCCCAGCTAGATATTTTGCAGAAAATGACAAACTGAGCCTAAAATTCATATGGAAATTTAAGGGAGCTAGAATAGCTAAAACAATCTTGGAACAAAAAGATCAAAGATAAAGACCCATGCTTTCAGACTATAAAACTTAACTACAAAGGTAATCAGGATAGTATGATATTGGCATAAAGATAGACATACAGAACAATAGAACAGAATTGAGAATCCAGAATAAACCCTCACGTTTATGACCAGCTGATTTTTGACATTTATGCTAAGATCATTCAATGGGAGAAAAAATAGTTTTTTCAACCAATAGGCCTGGGACAACTGGATATATACCTGCAAAACAGTTAAGTTGGACTCTTACCTGATACCATATACACAAATTAAATTAAAATGGATCTAAAATTTAAGAGCTAAAACTAGACATCTCTAGTTTTATAGGCATAAATCTTTGTGATTTTAAATTAGGCAATGGTTTCTTAGCTATGACATCAAAAGCCCAACAACAAAACAAAAAAAATTTTGATTTCATCAACATTTAAAATTTTGTACTTCAGAGAACACTATTAAAAAAGTAAAAAACACAAACCACAGAATGGGAGAAAATATTTGCAAGTCATATATTTGCTAGAGGACTCATATCTAGAATATATGCAGAACTCTTATGAAGCAACAACAAAAAAAGACAAATAATCCATTTAAAATGGACAAAGAGTATGAATTCATATTTCTCCAAAAATATATACAATTGGTCAATAAACACATGAACAAGTTTTCAACATCTTTAGCCATTAGGAAATGCAAATAAAACACTCAATAAGGTATTACTTCACACCAACCAGGATGGCTATAATAAAAAAGACAGATAACAACTGTTGATGAGGATGTGGAGAAATCATGATCCTCATTCACCGATGATAGGAATGTAAAATGGTGCAGCCTCTTTGGAAAGCAGTTTGCAATTTCCTCAGAAAGTTAAATATAGAGTTACCATATGACCAACAATTCTACTCTTAGATATACACCAAAAGAAATAAAAACATGTGCATGTAAAAACTTACACATGAATGTTCATAACAGCCAAAAAACAGAAACAATCTAAATATCTATGATGAATGTGTTAAGAAAATGTGGAATATCTATACAATGGAGTACTATTTGACAACAAAGAGAAATGGAGTACAGATACATGCTACAACACTGACAGACCTTGAAAACATTGGGCTAATTGAAAGAAACTGGTCACAAAAGACCACATGTTGCATGATTTCATTTATATGAAACATTGAGAACAGGTAAATGTATAGAGACAGAAAGTAGATAGCCTAGGGCTTACAAGGAGTGGAAACAATGAGGAGTAGAGTGATTGTGATTGTGGTGATAGTGTATGAGTATGTTAGTACACTAAAAACCATTGACATGTACACTTTAAATGGGTGAATTTTATAGCATATGAATTACATCTCAAGAAATCTGTTAAAACTAAAATTAATAGCTTACGTGGCAGGAAAACATTTTTAATTTGAGCGTACGTCCTATAAGAAGCAAGCATATTTAGATAAGATGTATTTAGTTGGGTAAGTGGCTAGATTCATAAAGACACCAAGAGCAGTTCAATTTGAAGCATTTTTTTGTTTGGGCAGAATAACCATTTGATGATCTAAAACAAAAAGTGGACCAGAAATCAAGCTAACCCATAATAGATTCCTAGGAAACTTACGCATTGCCATGCACACAACAGAAATAAAATTTATATATATATGTACACACAAACACATATACATATCTATATACATATATTTGTTATTCTATACATATATAGTATATATATATACTAGTATATATAGTATATATATGCATGTATATATAGTTATCACTATGTATACATACTGTTTTTTAATCTGAAGAATTCAAATATTTTGGGTTGGATATTTTCAGTTACTTAAAAAAATCTTTATCTCTATATATTGTATTGATCATGAAGAAAAAGTGAGATTCAATGTGTATGTTGTATGTGTCTATCTGTCATCTATCTATCTGAATAACTCACATAGTGAATGAGTTAATGATGTTCAATTTCTTATATTTTCAACCATGTTATTTTCTTTTACGTTTTAAAGCTCTGAACAGAGCATTTAAATAAAGCAGTAGAGTGAATGCAGGGACTTCTGGGTATAACCAGTACTGAGCGCTCCTAAAATGATCCAATTTCATCTTATCCTTCAATATTTCTTCTCCTCAGGGTAAGTTGGGTTTGTGCTATTGGAAAAATGTTAAATTATTGTTTTCATCCTCTAAAGAATATAACACCTGAGAGGAGACAAAACCATTTGTATTCAGAGTCATGGGCAAATGGGAAGTTCTGTCTTCCTGATTTTACAGTCCAGAAATATAACCAGGGAACAAAATAGGTTGATGAAAAAAAGAAAGAGTATAAGATTTATTGACTGCTAATATAAAAATTAGCAAATGTCCAATGTGGATAGCTGGCTTCAAAATTACCCTAGAATCATTGGTACTTAACTGTGGACATGCCTATGCATCTACTCTATCTAAGCATTGGATATGCAGGTGAATGTACCTATAGCACCAACCTAGGTTCACTTTTAGATGCTCAAATATGCCATACGGTTTCTTTCTTTCTGATTTTCCTCACTATGTCTGAATGCAAAATACTGGCATGAATGTAAATTAGCATATAGCTGGTAAAAAAGATGGAAGTGACAAAATTAACCAAACGTGTTCCCCACTGATTCTTACATTAAACATATAATGCAAAAATAGTACAAAAAAGGGATAAATCTTTGTGTATCTTTTGAAAGTGACAATCTGCTACTTTAAGTATTTTGAAAACCATTTTTAAAGGAAATGAAAATATTTATTTTAGTTGCTAGTGGGGATATTTTTGATTCATTAATATAAAAGGATAAGATAACCATTGTTTAAAATGGCATTTTTTACATGATTAGAGCTAATGGTTTTATATCCTCCTTTGGCTTTGTCCTTGAAAGAGCTGTTTAATGTGATATCTGTTTTGGTTAACATAACAACCCCTAAATTTTGGTTCAGAGATCACCCAGTTTCTCATTCCATGAAGTCTAGCTGAGCCTCCACTTTAATTTCCAAAGTTTGCAAAAGTGCCTTAGGTCGAAGTCATTTTGTTTAGAGGTGAGAACATAACCAAGACTAAGCTTTAAGGATGAATTATATGACTTATGCAGGAGCTCTCAGCAAGAAGGCGTTCTTCTTGACGGTTGGAAATCAATTAGCTGTTATTATGTAAACTTAGAGAAGGATCCATCTGAGATTGAGGAGTAAAGCTGAGTTTGCCCAAGAAAAGGTAAGAAACTAGATCTCGATTATATTATTTTTATCCAGCCAATAACACAAACTAATAAACTCGCTGTTTGCTTACGACAGTTTTAGCCAGAATTTTTGTCATTTGCACCAAAATGAGCTCAATTTTAAATTCTTAAAAATATCCTGTTTGAATTACAGTCTACAAAGCCTAATTTTTTATATTTACATTCTTTTCTTTATCCTAATACAAAAGGTGGGTACATGTTTTTAGTAAGGCTTTACCAACTATGTGAGGCAGATGGAAGCAAGACCTGATGCCATTGGAAACAAGGATACTATTGCATTTTGGGCTTCCATCTTTAATTTATTCCCTTGTAGATTAGTAGGACATTGAATAGTCACAATCTTTAGGCATCCACAAAGCTCTTAGAAAAAGAATAAGAGGAACAAATAAAATTTTAGGCCTATATTTTGACTTATGGGTGATGTCTTACTCAGGCCCGTATTTCATGAATCATTTACATAATAAGTTATTCATTCTGGAAAAAATAGTCATAATCAAAGAATAAAGTTCCCAGTGATCTCTGTTAAGCTTTGCCCACCCAATACTCAGATCACTCTAGATAGGAATCCATATACATCCACAGGTCCCTGACTCAATGGTGAGGGGAGTCTAGTATTAAACACTTCCCTGATTAGACTATGGCAGTGATTATCCTCCATGTCCTGTATTGGATCTGATATTGAAGCTCACTCTTAACACATTCTTCTGCCTTTTTCTTATCCTGCTAATATTTATCATGTGTCCTGATTCTTGTGTGCGAGATGGTCACTCAGGCTAACTTTGGCTGAAAGTCTGACAATTTCATTCCTATCTTCTACCTGTCTCTCCTTTCTCTGATTACGTTTTGGTATAGTTAGATCAGACATTCAAACATTCAAAGGGGTCATATCCAATTCCCATTTCAGTCAAATATATATATTTCTCTGATCCTCTCGGAGGACTAGGCTTCCGCCTTGCTCGTTCTCACTTTCCTTCTAGGAAATAAAAGCCATCTCAAAGACTTGATATCTGCTTGCCTTTTGCTACAAATACAGACTACTCTAGTTTCCCTATTACGAAGCTTCACGCACATATGGGAAACAGTTTCTGCTGCAGACTTTTAGCCTAAATTTTGAGCGCTTTCTCTTGTGACACCTGCATCCAGTCTCCTGTCAAATCTTCACTGTCCAAGGGGCCTTCCACTAGTGGGCGTGCTCTTATCAGCGTCCAGCTCTTACTTCCTGACCCTGTATCGACAATGCATTCTGATTTATCACATCAATTATTTCCCCTTGGTTTTCAATTCTCTTTGCCTAGATGCCCAAAGGAACAGCAAAGGGTTTTCCAAGCTAGTAGATAAATTATGATTAAATTTTTATTGTGTAGAATATTATAAAGATATGGGATTAAAAAAAAGATTTTTTTTTGGAAATTACCATTTCAGCGTCCGGAAGTTTAAGGTCAGAGAACATCTCAAACTTAAAAAAGTAAGTTATTTGTTTACTCTTCTTGGTCTCGCTTTTTAAAAATTGAGTTATAATGGACATACAATATTATATTAGTTTCAGGTGAACAATATAACGTTTCAATATATGTATATATTGTGAGATGATCACAATACTTCTAGTTAACAACCATCACCATGTTGTTACAAATTTCTTTTTTTTTTGGTGACGAGAAATTTTAAGGCCTATATCTCTAAGCAACTTTCAAACATACAATACAGTATTATTAACTATACTCACCATGCTGTACATTACACCTTTATGACTTATTTATTTTATAATTAGAAGTTTGTAACTTTTGACTACTTCATCCTTTCACCCACCTCCCGTCCTCTACCCTCTGGCATCCACAAATTTGTTCTCTGTGCCAATGAGTTCATTTATTTATTTATTTTTTGACTTCACATATAAATGATATCACACAATATTTGCCTTTCTCTGTCTGACTTATTTCACTTAGCATAATGCCCTCAAGTTCCATTCATGTTGTTGTAAATGGCAAGATATCTTTCTTTTTTATGGCTGAATGATATGCCATTCATTTTCTTTATTCATTCATCCATAAACTTAGGCTGCTTCCATGTCTTGGCTATTGTAAATAACGCTACAATGAACATAGGAGTGCAGATATCTTTTCAAGTTAATGTTTTGTTTTCTTCAAATAAATTACCTGAAGTGAGATGCTGGACTATACGATAGTTATCTTAATAACTTCTTGAGGAACTTCCATATTATTTTCCATAGAGACTGCACCGATTTACATTCACACCAACAATGCACAAGGATTCCTTTTTCTCCACATCCTCGCCAACACTTGTTACTTCTTGTCTTTTTGATAGTAGACATTCTAGATGGTGTGAAGTGATACCTAATTGTGCTTTTGATTTCCCTGATAATTAGTTATATGTAGCACCTTTTCATGTGCCTGTTGGTCATCTGTATGTCTTTTTTTTTGGAAAAATGTCTATTCAGATCCTCTGTCCTTTTTAAAATCAGATTTATGTAAGTTCTTTATGTAATTTGATTATCAGATATATGATTTACCAATATTTTCTCTCATTCAGTCAGTTGCCTTTTTATTTGTTAATGGTTTCTTTGGCCATGCAGAAGCTTTTTAGTTTGATGTGTCCCACTTGCTTTTTAAATTAAATACATAAACTCATGTAATAGCTAGTAATTCCAAGTAATAACATTTTTGTTCTTAATTTAGTTGACTATTGTTATTTGGTATGTATTGGTGAGGAAAATTAAACCAATACTAATCACAGGGAAGCACTCCCAGAACTCATGTGACCCAACAATTATAAACAATACCATCAACTATGCCATCAATTATGATTATTATATTTCAGATTTTGTGTTAGCTTGACCTTTGTGAAAATAGCAATTTCTTGGATCTGATTTGAAAGTGAAAAATTACCTCCTATTGACTTTCCCGAACTTATAAATATTTGTTGTTATTTTCTACCTGTCCTCCCTTTTTCTAATTAAGTGGTGATATAGTTTGATAAGACAGTCAAAAACTCAAAGCAGTATACAGAGGCCTTTCACACCGTTGTTAATCTGGGAGATTATAACACCAACATGGGGAGATTAAGAGTAAAGAGCGGAAATTGTAATAAGTAGAGCCATCTGAGGCCTGAAAAGATGCTTCAGTGATGATGGGTAGAAAGAAATGTGATGTGAGACAAAAAAAATGAAACCAAGTAGATAAAAGACTGAGGATGTGGATTAGGGCATTTGGCGAACGTAAGGAAACTAAGCCCCTGGTTGGGACAACACTCCCAAGGAGGGCATTGAAAGGCTCTGATGTGAACACCTCTTCCACCTCTTCCTTTATTTCTTTTTAACCTTTTCTTTAAAATAAAAACATTTTGATTTCTCTTACTTCTGCAGATGCTATTTTGTTATATCTTGAAGACATTTGAATCAAGTTAGAAGACCGACTTTCGACTTTAAGTAATGAAGTACAAACATGTAGAAAATGTTAGTTATGTGCCTTATGGCAATCCTAGAAATATGCTTTCAAATTTATCCCCAGATATAAGCTGATTCTGCATCAAAATCTATAAACCAGAAGAAAAGTAGATTTAGATAAAAAATAAATTATTTTGCAATAACTTCTGTTTGGCTGTTTTCAACTTTTTAAAAATTGGAAAATAATTCTTATATTTTGACACAGATGGAATTGATGTAGATAAATGGGAACTATTGCAAGATAAGAAAGTGGTATCCATTAATTGTGATAGAAAAACTATACTCATTTGTTGTCTTGGGATCTTACAGTCACTTTTCATGTGAAGAATTAATTGAAGGCATTAAACATTTTAATTTGAATCAAAATGAGCACTTCTTTGCTCACCCGTGAGTAGGAATGCCCTCAATGACATGACTAGAAATCGTGTTCCATATGAAGAAGTGAACTGGCTTTTCTCCTACATACAAATTGGTTAAGCAATTGAAAACATTTCACTGCTTATTTTGTGCATTAAGGCATAGGTTAGGCAAAAGTTCACTAAAGCTGTTGATTCATCTGCATATAAAATCTCCAGTGCCGTCCAGGAGAGAGTGCTAAATGTCCCATAGCATTGCAAATTTGCCTAATAGAGGAGAGAGTGCATTAATTTACCATTAACTTGCGAAACCTCATTGCAATATTTTCCCTTTTTATACACTTTAAAAGTCAGTTGAAATACGAACTGCTAGAATTTTACACAAAGAAAAATATAACTGGATTTGGCTTTTTGAATATTATCATAGAATGCCAGAGTGTTATAGTCTGCAAGTAGTAGAGGTCATTCATTGAAGATAGATATGAGGTCCCAGATGGTAAGTAAAACACTTTCTAATCAATTTTTATTTATACCTACTGTAAAGATGGTGCCTTAGTAAGCAAAGAGTACAAAGCACTGTTGGGCGGCATCTGATATTTTGTGTGGCACCTACAATAACTAAAAGCTCTAAAAAGAAACTGGAGGAAGTTGAGAAATTGGAAATAAGCATGTTGCTACCTGCCTGCCATCCTGAGAATTTCAATCAGGCTGTGTTATAAATATTAAGAAAGGATTCTTGTAATGAATATAGAAATGACTTAGACTAGAATGGTGAGTTTACATAAGGGAGATATTTTAACATAATTCATATAAACATAATTTTCATCAAAGCCATGGCTGTGTGAGGGCATAGGTTTTATAGTTTCCTTATGTTCTGCACATGAGTTTAAACATTGTTTAAAACAAACAAAACTGTTCCTTCCAGAAAATGTGTTAAAACAAATGGCCAACCATTGGAAATGTCTTCATTCTTTGTACTGAACAATAAATGCAATTATTTCATAACTGAATTTTTTCCATAAATTTTGAAGCTGCAACTTTCCAAAGTTGACTAAAGAGCTATAAGAAGAAAAAACGGTTCGATTTTATTCATTCTTCAAACTTCTCTACTTTTTGTATTCTGTCTACTGGATTTTATGATGTTTGTTTTTTAATATTACAGATATTATCTTAAAAATTTTGAAATGTGCCACCAAACGAATGTATTATTTTCTATAATTTAAGCTAGCTGACATGAAGAAACATTTTTGAGCCCTGCAGGTAGAATTCTTTAAAAAGAGATTTATCCCTTCTAAATAGCATCATCTCTATTCAGCTACTTTTCAGTTGTTTTTCAGCAGGAATTGTTCCATAGGTAGCTATAGATTTGATGTGTACATGGGAGGAGGTGAGTTCAGGATCTTTTTATGCTGCCATCCTGGACTACTCTTTATAGATGCTTTTAAAACAAATGGTTCTCTTTTACCACCCGTTAACCCTCCTCTGAGCATCCAGGTTCAGGAGCTATTTTCAATGAAAATTCTATTAGCTGTAAATCATTGGTATCATTAATTAGATAATATCTCTATAATGGCTAAACAGGATTTCTCAGAGTAAATTGGGATGATTTTCAAGGATATAAGGAAGGATAAAGTGACTGATATTCTTAGATAAACCACAGTTCCCTTATAGTATTCTGGACTTAATGAACACAAGTGACAATCTGGCCTTAGCATGGCTACTGCTAATGATGCAGATGGTCAAGAAGCCAAGGCAATAGGATTTGGCCAGGAAGTGTCCAGCTTCCTTTAAAGAACCAAATCTGCCACTGACTTACGGGCTTCCGTTCCAGTGCTCACTGAGACACATTCATTTTTCTTCAAAATGGTATCAGTCATAGGAAGCTAAAAAGAACCTTTTCCATGCTGATTGGGCAGCATTTCGTTTCTGCTCCAGAGAAATAGATAAGTATGTGAGCACACTCACACCTCCTTTCTGAGAAGTCTTTCCTTTCAGACATTCCCACTGTCCATCTCTATGGAGGTAGGAAGAGCCCTGCTCACAAACCTGGCAACCTGCATCCTGAGTGGTGTGTGATTCACATCTGTTAACACAGCACACTGAGGCAATGTTTTATTTAAAAGAAACAGTCAAAAGATGATGCTTTTTTCCTTTTTTAAATTCATATGTCTGTAAAGCCTATAATTAGACTACACAAGTAGACATTCTCTGTATGTCCCTGCTCCACATTTTATAACATTATGTCTTAATATTTTACTGAAAAACAATTTATGAAAATGCCATGTCTTGCATTTTAATTAAAATTGC
>NW_011888819.1:4291130-4298976 GCF_000151845.1 Pteropus vampyrus
ATGGTGCCTTAGTAAGCAAAGAGTACAAAGCACTGTTGGGCGGCATCTGATATTTTGTGTGGCACCTACAATAACTAAAAGCTCTAAAAAGAAACTGGAGGAAGTTGAGAAATTGGAAATAAGCATGTTGCTACCTGCCTGCCATCCTGAGAATTTCAATCAGGCTGTGTTATAAATATTAAGAAAGGATTCTTGTAATGAATATAGAAATGACTTAGACTAGAATGGTGAGTTTACATAAGGGAGATATTTTAACATAATTCATATAAACATAATTTTCATCAAAGCCATGGCTGTGTGAGGGCATAGGTTTTATAGTTTCCTTATGTTCTGCACATGAGTTTAAACATTGTTTAAAACAAACAAAACTGTTCCTTCCAGAAAATGTGTTAAAACAAATGGCCAACCATTGGAAATGTCTTCATTCTTTGTACTGAACAATAAATGCAATTATTTCATAACTGAATTTTTTCCATAAATTTTGAAGCTGCAACTTTCCAAAGTTGACTAAAGAGCTATAAGAAGAAAAAACGGTTCGATTTTATTCATTCTTCAAACTTCTCTACTTTTTGTATTCTGTCTACTGGATTTTATGATGTTTGTTTTTTAATATTACAGATATTATCTTAAAAATTTTGAAATGTGCCACCAAACGAATGTATTATTTTCTATAATTTAAGCTAGCTGACATGAAGAAACATTTTTGAGCCCTGCAGGTAGAATTCTTTAAAAAGAGATTTATCCCTTCTAAATAGCATCATCTCTATTCAGCTACTTTTCAGTTGTTTTTCAGCAGGAATTGTTCCATAGGTAGCTATAGATTTGATGTGTACATGGGAGGAGGTGAGTTCAGGATCTTTTTATGCTGCCATCCTGGACTACTCTTTATAGATGCTTTTAAAACAAATGGTTCTCTTTTACCACCCGTTAACCCTCCTCTGAGCATCCAGGTTCAGGAGCTATTTTCAATGAAAATTCTATTAGCTGTAAATCATTGGTATCATTAATTAGATAATATCTCTATAATGGCTAAACAGGATTTCTCAGAGTAAATTGGGATGATTTTCAAGGATATAAGGAAGGATAAAGTGACTGATATTCTTAGATAAACCACAGTTCCCTTATAGTATTCTGGACTTAATGAACACAAGTGACAATCTGGCCTTAGCATGGCTACTGCTAATGATGCAGATGGTCAAGAAGCCAAGGCAATAGGATTTGGCCAGGAAGTGTCCAGCTTCCTTTAAAGAACCAAATCTGCCACTGACTTACGGGCTTCCGTTCCAGTGCTCACTGAGACACATTCATTTTTCTTCAAAATGGTATCAGTCATAGGAAGCTAAAAAGAACCTTTTCCATGCTGATTGGGCAGCATTTCGTTTCTGCTCCAGAGAAATAGATAAGTATGTGAGCACACTCACACCTCCTTTCTGAGAAGTCTTTCCTTTCAGACATTCCCACTGTCCATCTCTATGGAGGTAGGAAGAGCCCTGCTCACATACCTGGCAACCTGCATCCTGAGTGGTGTGTGATTCACATCTGTTAACACAGCACACTGAGGCAATGTTTTATTTAAAAGAAACAGTCAAAAGATGATGCTTTTTTCCTTTTTTAAATTCATATGTCTGTAAAGCCTATAATTAGACTACACAAGTAGACATTCTCTGTATGTCCCTGCTCCACATTTTATAACATTATGTCTTAATATTTTACTGAAAAACAATTTATGAAAATGCCATGTCTTGCATTTTAATTAAAATTGCAGTAGACAATATCATTTTTACTTTTGTTCCCAGTGACTAATGCTGCTCAGAAACAAAAGAGGGAAAGGCGAAAAAATTTGTTTCTCACATCGCATTGGTATGTTTTCCATTGTTAGATAACGGCATATTTTCCTCTTTCCCTTGATTACTAAGATACTTGAGAAAATTTTATGTTCACTTGTTACTCTTTTCTTCAACTACAGTGTGTGGCTTAAAGTGGATGCCCAATGAATGTTGTCTTTAATTTTTTATTGTGTGCGACTTGACTTTGTTTTGCAATGAATAGGTTTTCTTCTACAATTTTGTTCCATTGTTTTCGACAGTTTTGATGATTAAATTAAAATGTGCCAGGGCACATGGGGGCTTTCGGTTGGGATGGAAGTGTCCTGTATCTTGATAATGGTAGTTACATGGGTGTATGCATTTGTCAAAATTCATGAAGCTGTACCCCTTTAAGAATAGGTGTTGTTTACAGTATCTAAATTATACCTCAGTAAAGGTGATTTTTAAAAAGAAGTGTACAGAGTAAAGATTCATATATTGACTGCAGTTCCCCTTAGCATGCTAAAATATCGATATTATCTTTACATAAAAGAAACACATTGTTTCAAAATACAATAACAAGCATCCTTGAGAAATCTTAAGGATTTGCTGTGTTTAGATAGAACAAGAAACTAAGTCTTGTGGAACAGAGGTAAGTCTCAGATAAAAAATTAACTCAGAATGCAACCTTGGGAAATATTTCCTCTTTTTCAAAATTAGACTCAATTGCTACTTTCTCATTAAAACGGCAATGTGATTTTATGTTTCTACAAGAATCCTATAGTCAGTGTAGAGTAGATATACATTTACATATGCATTTTTCTACTGGATTAACAAAAGTTTAAATGGACAGTTTACGTAATCTCACAATATTTTTATATGTCCACACTTATTAAAATGCAATATCCATCATTCCATAGTATATAGACTGTTTTAGCAGCCATACCAAACATGGCGGATCTCCAATTATGTTATTGGAAACCTGTAAAATGCATTCTTTCAAGTCTAGGACTATGGTCCAGAGTCAGGATTCTGGATGTGAAGTGTCAGAATTTCCTACTGTATATATGACATCTGCTAATAGAGTAGACCTTAATAGTTCAAAAGAAGGTCTACAAAAGAAGAAAAATAAGGTAAATATGTGAGGTGAGAAATATGATTGTGGTAAATATTTCACAATGTATACAAATTTTAAATCATCATGTTGTATACTTTGAATATATAAACTTTAATTTGTCAATTATATCTCAATAAAGCTGGAAACAAAAACAATTTGGGATTGCAGCTTGAACGGTTCCGGGTCATGTCTCCCACAGGACCCTCAGACTAAGCCAAGAACAAGTGATGCATTTACTACCGGTGAGTCATCCATCATCAAGAGAAGACTAAAGAGAATGATAAACATGGCAAACAGAATATATATCTCACAAGAGAATTAAACACTTTCTAAAAATGTTTAGGAACAAAAGCTATAGCTAAATCAAACCAGTTACAAATGATAACATAAAATGATAATGGAGATAGCAACAAAATGATAAATAATTTAAGCAAGAAAATGAGCAAACATATTGCAGTTCACTTTGAGTCTGGGTAAGAGAGGAGGAAAGAAAGAAAAGTGCTGTGTCACGGAATGCAAAGAGCATCTCAAAGTCGACGCAGCAGCCACAGCATCAAATGTTACAGAGATGCAGGAGAATAAGACATACAAAAGTACGAACACACACACACTTATGACATCCCTCCTCACCCTGCCAAGAGTCTTATACTTTGTGCGTTTGAAAGAAAGCAAAATATTAGTGAAACAGAAGTCAAATTGTAAAGGTATTTGTAGGTGAAGAAGTGGGGGCAGGGAGTAGTCGGCACTTTTGAGAAATGTGATGGTATGATATTAACTAGAGAGGGTAAGTCTTAAAGGAATCTTTGTAAGGTGTGCAGACTGGAGCAGTTCTGTAATCTATTGAAGGAAACAGCAGACAGGGGAGATTGAGGATATGAAGGTATCATTTGGAAAAATAAGAAAATAAATAAAAATTAAAGAAAAACGGAGGCTAAGGGTTAATTTATTCACTGTCATGTGTCAGACTGGAGGACATTGTCAGTGGGGGCAATTCTTGGGATTGGTCTTTGGCTCAGGAAAGTGTGGAATGTTCATTAATGAGTTGAATGGAGACACAGAGATTTAAATTTGGGAAGAAAGGATGGAGGGAAGGATATATGTTTACATGTACATATTTATCTTAGTATGTTTGGGAGCCAGGAATAAAAGAGGCAAAAAGCTGGGACATAGATAAGGACATGCTAAATATGTGGCACTAGTGAGTAGGCTGAGTTATGTAACTAAAGGATTATCAGTCTTTAATACGTAGGACTGTTAGTGTGATGCCGTAAGGTTGCAAAATGGTAAAACAGGCAGAGTAATAGCATGATTGCTGGAAAGTCTACATTAATATTAATAGCCAACACTTCTTGAGCATTACTGTGTGGCAGACTGTCTTCTAAATAAACTGCATGATTGAACTCATTTATTATTCATATGAGATAGGAACTATTAATATCTCCAGTTTTTTTCAGAGGCACACAGAATTTAAGTAACTTGGCCAAGATTTCACAGCTCGTAAATGGTGAAGCCAGGCATAGAACCCAGACTTCTCACTCTAGAGAATGTGCTTCCAACCACATCACTTGTACTGCTTCCCACAGTAATGAGTTTAATGAGCTCCTAAAGGACAGAGTTCTACTTTCTTAGGTAGCTCTCTCAGGATGATTTCACACCTGCAAAGGAGCAGATGCTCCTCGGAGGTTCGGATAAAGTTGGTCACCCTCTTTTCATTGTCCAGAGCAAGCCCTACGTTTTCTGCAAGGTAGTAAGGCTCATTCATGTTTCTGTCTGCCTCCAGGTGCCCATTTTAACATTTTCTGCCTCACTTAAGCCTGGGATGGGGTTAGTCCATTCATTTTTTGTGTGTGTGTGTGAACATTCAATTACTTCCCATAATGTTTTAAGATTAGAAAGTTCATTGTAGATAATGGAAGTCACTTCTGTTATCTATTGGTGTAAAGACTACTTCAAAATTTAGTGTCATGAAAGGACAACCATTTATTATTTCTTATGCTTATAAAATCTTGGAAATGATTAGTTTTTCTTAAAAATATAGGTAATAGTAGTTGTTTCTATTCATATCATCATCATCATCAGCAGCAGCAGCAACTGCATAATATAAACAATATACAACCAGACCTTGGAGAACCTGTACCTTTTCTCTTACTGGGCCCCAACACCCTAGAGTCAGGAAGGTGAAATGTGGAGAGTCTCACTGACTGGTCTTCCTAGGTGACTCCATGAATATTTCAATGAATTCAATCAGCACGGTGTCGTAAAAAGAGCTTTGGGCACAATATAAAAAGATTTGGGGCCCACTCTTGGTTCCATGATTTGGTAGCTGTGCTAACTTGGGCAAATGACTGTCACTTAAATTCTCTGAGTCAATTTTTTAATATAGTCAGTGGGGTGAATACTCATCTCACTAGCTTGTTACAGTGTTGCTGTGACAACAGATTAATGATATGTGTGGGATGCTTTGAAAAGTGCAAAGCACTAGACCAACAATAGCTATTATGTATTGGAATCTTTCACACTATGGTCCGGTTTGAAATGCTTTACGTGCATTATTTTCTTTATGAGGTTGGTGGCATTATTATTCTTATTTTGCCATCGGGGCCCCTGAGGCGAAGAGAGGGTCAGTAACTTGCCCAAAGCCAGGCTGATCGTAAGTGACAGAGTGAGGAACCAATGAGAGAAGTGCTCACTCCTGATGGGGTGGGTCCTAGGAACTTCTGTGTAACTCCATAAGAGGCCGCTGTGAGAGCACAGAATGATTCGATGGAGTAAGGGGTGGGTGGTGGAAGGTGGAGGGGAGGGGGAAGCTGGTGGTGGGGGGAGTTCTGCGCCAGGCTGACAGCAGGAGCTGAAAGCAGTCTTGTTTGTTTATAGGCTCCTCTTCCCTCTGAGGCATTAGATGTGGCAGAAGAAGCCTATTTTGCCTCAGGCTTTCTCTCAAGAGGCCTCTCACAGTTCTTCAGTGAATTCTAACCAAAGGCCGAAACCCAATTTTTTTTTCCCTCAAGAGCTCAGGGCTCTCGATAAAGGCTTTTAAATCTCTTTTGGTTTTAAACAGAGAAACTGGCTTGGTCTTCAGTGATTTTATTTACTTTTTTAGAATTTATATTATATTAGCTCTTTCATCCCATTTTTCATTCTGTGAAACAAGAAAGAAGAGAAAATGTGAAAATAATAATCTCGAGGAAAGGAGGAAAGCCCAGCCCTGCATGCTCACCTTCCAAGGTCAGAGTCAGATGCATTAGCTGAGCATTAAGTCAATTTTCTGCTCTCCTTGCTGGGAGTTATAATCCCTAGGACTTTGAAGAATGTAGACAATTTATGAATGATGTAGTAAAATCAGATGTTGAAAGTGTAGGAAAAAAATTCACTCCCAGAATACATGTGCCCAGCTCCACAGGTGGCTTGACTTGGAAAAAATACTGCTTTGTGAAAACCTGTTCGCTTACCAGCTCTCTAAATGAAACCCATAAAGTAGACTGTGGCTTTGATTCTTCCTAACTTTCCCAAGTGCTTATAACTTGGATTGAAAACAAAATCACTGATGAAGAAAGAGGTATGATTATTTGTTATTCATTTAACAAACATTTCTTGGGTTCATACTTTAAGGAGCCGTGTGCTACACGGCAAAAGAAAGATGTGATGTCAACTTTCAAGGAATTTCTAAAAGGGAGACTGTCAGATGAACAAAAGAGGGACTAACTCACAGAAGTCCATCGCTTTGGGAAGGAGATCTGCCCAGCTGGGGCCATGTAGCAAAGGTTGTCCCAAGAAGGAGTGCCTGTATACAAGCCATGATGGAGAAAGGGAAGGGCTATTTTCCCATATTCCCAGCTAAAGTTATCTTCTGTAAAGGACTACTAGTATATACAAGCCAGTATTTAACTGTGGGAGAGGGTCCCAGTAAGTAGAGAAGATGTGCCAGGTCATAAAAGTGAAAATCAATGGGAGCAGAACCAATATGGATGATGAATCACAATATATGTATGGTGGGTACTTAGAGTAAAATACAAGGTAGAATTTAGTGTATAACTTTGTGCCTTTCTCTTAAAGGCTGGCTGTGCCTGGCCTTGGGGTACTCTATTTTAGAATGGCTCCTTTAAAACCAAGGACTCCCAGTATTCTCATTTTAGAGATGTAGTCTAGGAACAAGTTAGTCGTCTGAACCAACCTACTCTGAGAGCAGTAGTAGAGGAACAATAATCTGGAAATTTCCAAGAGAAGGAAGGAGCATACAAACTTTTCTATGTGGTCCTGTGACCTGGGATGAATAAGAAGAGTGTTCTCTATTGGAGCGATTGTGCAGGAAAGTGCCCACCAAAATAAGGAGAAGGAAGAGGCTTGGTAAAAAGTCTTTAAGTTTTTAAAATGCCCTCTGCACTTGTTCATTTCTAGCAGAGCTATAGTTCCTGGCTAACTTTAAATGGCGAGAAAAGGCCGCCACTGATGCAATGAGAAGAGCCTTGTGTTCAGGGACATCCCTGGAATCTACATGGATACTTTGCAGGCTTCCACTATCAGTCCAAGGGATCTCCCAATCTTCAGCATGAAATCTACTAGATGTGACATTAGATTGAAGAAGGTATAGTTGTTTTTAGGGGCAAAGATTCACGTCAACCTTGAACTGTTCACTGCTCTTCATTTGGAGGACAGAGGTGCCTTTTATAACACAGCATGCAAGGAAAGGATGATAATAGCTTTTAGTTAGATGCTGTGATTGGAGTCTCACAAAACGTGGTGGTAGTAGGGTAGGCTTAAACCAGTGGCATAGATTTAGAAATGTAATTCTACTCTTCTTATCTTCTTCATGAAGAATGCGGGGGTGAGAAGATTTCCCCATGTAAAGTCAAAATTCCATTTTCTTTTCCTTCCTTCCTTCCTTCCTTCCTTCCTTCCTTCCTTCCTTCCTTCCTTCCTTCCTTCC
>NW_011888819.1:4299292-4307413 GCF_000151845.1 Pteropus vampyrus
GAATTGTTTAGCAATAGATGTATTTTGTTTTCCATATTAATTATCTTTAAATTTTTTACAGTTTTATATGATCTCTATCTCTAATTTCTAAGTATCCACTAGTTTGGGGACACTTATTCAGTTGATTTTAGGAATATAAATTGTCTCTATTAGAAGTGACATGCAATGGAATTTAGAGTTTATTTAAACAGATATTTATAAATGTCTGTGGTCTTGTTGACTAATTGAAAACATAGAGTTTGTTATCCAAAAAAAAAGATTTTAAATGTGATGTGAATCTGTAAAAAGGTAATGAGGTTAAAGATGTGTGTGTGTTGTGTGTTTAGTTGCACAGTTTGTAGTGAGGCTTTGGAGATTTCTTTAGGAAAGAGACACACAAAGTTGGAGACTTCAGCTAAAAGTACACATTTTGCTGCCTGAATCACTGATAAGTGACAAGGGGAGAAGTCAAGTTAGCTGGTACAATTTTACTTCATTTTATTTCTTTGATGTATAATTGTTCTTTAGTGGTTGGACTCATTTAAAGTTCTCATTTTTCTATATGTAATACATTTCAATAGAAATTTTAAAAGAACAAAATAAATACTGTTATTGCACTGTTATCTTCCTTCTAAGCTTGGTTATTCATAAACATTTAGAACGAATTGCTTTTCAGAAAGATGATTGATTGGCTGACCCCATTTTGAATAACACGAGACCATCTATTTCATAGAAAAAGATAGCTCCATCTTCTGTTTGGAAGCAACCCAACTCTTAGCACCCAGGCATCTTTAGTGTTCAAATAATCAAAGTTAAATTCTTTTCAGAACCCTGACTTGATAGACCTTTCAGCATGTATTTTGATTAACTGTCTGGCTGATTGATTGATGGGCCTTTCCTCATTGGGCTGAATTGATTGTGAAGGTGTCTGCAATAAAAGGGCCATGCTATGTATATTGTGAATAAATTCAGCTGTTAGTTTTTTATACGTAGTTTGTAGCAGACTATAGATCAGTAGGCTTTGGAACTTCAAGGCTGTGCTTTTGCTTCTTTAATTCTTTTGATAATATATTTCATATATCTAATTATGATACAAGGTTTAGGTTTCTGAAAAAAACAATGTTTTAAAATACATTATTTAACTGTATCATCAATATTTTATATTGATGTTATATTCAATGGCTTAACTATTTATGCAAATATATAATAACAATAATTCCCTAGTCCTGGCTTGTCCAAAAACCCTTCTGGAAGAATAGAGGGAGAAACTCTATTTTAAATTTATTTTAAATTTTCTAACTAAATTTTCCCTAGACTCTGAAAGTAGACTGCTGAATTTAAATTCTGATTTCATATTTTGTCACCATAGGACCTGGAGTTAGTTTACATTAAGTGCCCTGTGCCTTGTTTCTTCTCTATAACTAGGGTCAATTATCTTTTATACCATTATGAAGATTGCATGAGTTATTAGATATCTAGCACATAGTAAGTTATTTTTATTACTTTCTATTATTCCCAATTACCCAAGCCTAGGGAATTATGATTCACATCTATGCATTTCTAGGTGAGAGGAGATGTTGGCAAAATATTATTAGAATTCCAGAAGGCCTGTTTTTCTTTCTGAATTTCTATAAGAGCCACTGTAATTATATCGCAAAATTCAGACATTTAATCAATTTCTGCTAAACAGACAGTTGTTAAGCATCTACCAAATGTCACATTTTGTATTACCCTTTAGGGATACAAAGACAATATAAAAACTCTCTTTAAATCTCAATCGAATAAGAAAGTTCTGAAGCATTTGAATATATGTGATTTGCTTGTGCCTAGAAGTGTATATGGAGGCCTAGGTAACCAAATCAGTGTAGGGTACAGTCAGGATAATCAATGTGAAAGGAAGCTGTGTAATCACATCTTTCAAAGGCCCCACAGAGCATTATTAAAGAGAGAAATTTTATAATAGAATTTTAGTGATATTCAAAGAGGAAGCAAAAGTTACAGTGCCCTCTGCCTCCAACACTCTGCAAGCTTGAGGATCATGAGATTGCCGTAGGCCTACTCAGACACAGGCATGTTTGTGAATGACATGGTCTCACAAATTGGCTTAAAGATGAAAGTACTCAGCTCCATCAGGGAATGGGAAGTTGTAGAATAAGTTACCTATATAAGTTGCATTGGTGTTTAAGTATTCATGTTGCCCAGAAAATAACTAGAGGAAAGCTTTAACTAAAGACTAAAATTATACACAAAAAGACAGAGTTAACATAAACACTTAGAAAGATACTTAAACAAATGTTTAATCTGTTAGATCTTTGTCCATTGATTTCGTTGGTTGAAATAAACTGAATCAGCAATGAAGGACTCTGTGCCCTTAGAGGACAGTAGGTGGCTTTTAAGACAGGCAGACAAGGATGGGGAGATGGGGTGACGTGATGGGATGTTGAATTCTTACCTGTAATTCTATATATGTAAGCTTAGGTGAGATATTAATTTTTTTTTATTCCTCATATACATAAACCAAAAGATGGTTTTGAGGGTTAGTATTAATGTGTATAGAACACTTGGCAAGGTGTCTGTGTGCCTGGCATTTTAATAGAATCTCAATAAAAAACAATTATTTCTGTTTACTTAAACCACGGAGAGGAGTATACCTAATATTGGACTAGGGAGATTCTGCTCTATGCCTGCCTTTTTTGGGAAGTACTCTTTGACCTTCCATTCTGGGTTAGACGGCCCTGATTGCTTACATGTTTTCTCCACAAGAATATGAATTCTTTTAGAGTAGGAACTGAGCCTTTGTCTCTTCTTATTCAATACCTAGTACAGAGTCTGCTTCTTGGAAGTCATTCAATCAATTTTAAGTGATCAGTTTCATTCTACTTACCAACTTTGTTGATCACAGAAGGTTCCCGATAATATCAAACATGATTCTGTAGAGAAAAAAAAATCTCCAACCAATATAATTTCTTTCCTGTAATGGGCAGAAACAATAGATGGAATTTATCTTGATTTAAGCAATGTTTTTCTATTTTACTTTATAACACTATACCTTTAACTTTTCTGGAAAATCACTTGCTTAATGGTTATGTTGCAAAAGATTATTCTAAACTAATCTAATGTTTATCTTGTATAATCCTGTAATTGATAGGTCCTGAGTGAAACCCATCGAAGAAAGAGGTTTCTTTCAGGCACTATTTTTAGTACAGTGGACCGTTAAATATTACATAATTCATTCTCCTGGCTATAGTAAAACAACCATGAAAGCCAGCTGTCTTTCCTCCTTCAAATATTTATAACTGATAGAGACTATTTAATGCAGTTAAAATGCCAATTAACATGGAAAGCCACACAAAAGTTATGATTAGTAATTTAAATGATCTTGAAAATTGAATAAATTTTCGGAACTAAATGGGACAAAGCCCCACAGATCAATGTGTCTTTCTCCATAAAAATCAATCAAAATTACAAGAAAAAAATTGTATTTTTTTTTCTCAGCTAAGAAATATGGAGTTGCTAAACTTTTTAAATTCCATAAGATCATGGATCATTTATTTTACTGTCCTTTAGTTCCTACAGGACGACAGAACACTTACCAGGACCCCTTAGGAGTGACAGTGACATACACTGAGGATATTGACTACTGGAGGCTGTAAATAGCAGAGGGGCCTTTTCACTGGAGCCCCCAAATTTTACATCTTTAGTTACTTCCTTATTTTCAGATTCTTGGCAAAGTACGAATAAATAAATGCTGGTTATGTAATGGGCGTGTCTGTAGGATATTGCACTTGCACAGCAAATCTAGTCATTTTTCTTTACTATATTTTCTAAATAATGACATTTAATCAAGAGGATTGTGCTTACTAAAATAAATTATTTTAAAACGTTGTTTTAGGGTCTTCTTTGTTATAAAAAGAAAAAAAAATATCACCATGAAGAAAAAAATAATAACTACTAAGAAGATGTTTTAAAGTGTAAGAACTATCATAGTCCCTATTTCCAAGAAACGTTTGACACTTCTTCCTCCATGAAATGCTTTCACGGTTTCCTTTCTACCTCACTGGCCACTTAGTTTTCCTCTTGACATTTGAACTCTAAATGGAGCTCCTCTTGGGCACAATGCTCTTTCGTCTTCTCAGCTCTGCCCATATAGCACTTTTCCAAGTGATCCCAGCCAGCCCCACGCCTTTAATTGCATCAATAGAGTAATGATTCCTAAATATATGTTTGTAATCTTGATCTCCTTGCTGTTTCAGACTCCTATGTTCTTTAGACTAATAGGCGTTCCAACTTTATTATGTCCAAAACAGAGCTCCTGGTTCCTCCCTCAAACTAGCACTCTTCAGTTTTCTTCATCTTGGTAAAAATCTCCAAAGGTCATCCCATAGATAAGGCTAGAAATTTGGAAATCTTCCTATTTTTTTTTTTCCTGACATCTGACTTCTAATCCATCAAGAAATCCTGTGTATTCTAAATGGACATTTCTCCCCAGTAGCTGCATCAAATTTCGCCTTAATACTGCAAAATCCCAGACTGTTTTCTCCGCTTTCATTTCTATTCTCCCCACATTGCCCACCCAAAGAGACTTGTTTAAAGTTTAAGTCAAACTCCCTATTCAAAATCATCCAAAGGCTCTTCTTGGAATAACAGCCAAATCCAAGGTCCCACATGAGCTGACCTTTGTCTTTCCCACTTGCCCATCTTCTATCCCATTCTTTCCTCCTTATTCAATCACTTTCATTTATGCTGGCCTTCTTCATCAGAAGATTTTTTCTGAAAAGGGCAGACAGTAAATATTTTAGGGTTTTAAGCCATATAGTCTTTGTCACAACTCCTCCGTTCTGCTGTTGTTGTACACAAACTGCTATAGGCAATATGTAAACAAATACGTGTGGCTGTGTTACAATAAAACTTTATGTTTAGGAATTGAAATTGAACTTCATATAATTTTTACATGTCACAAAATGTATATTTTTGTATTTTTTTTAATCACTTAAAATGTAAAAATCATTCTTAACTCATGGTCTGTACAAAAACAGGCAGTGGGCTAAATTTGACCCACAGCACATAGTTGGCCAAACACTGTTCTTGATGATTTTTAGACAAAATAAGTTTGGTTCCATCTCAAAGCCTTTGTATTTGCTCTTCAAACTCCTGGACTTCTAGATGCTTCTCCCAGGTCTTTGCATGATTGCTCCTTCAAATCATCCATGTCTCTGCTCCTGTGTCATTTCCCCAGACAGGACAGGACTTTCCTGACAACTATTTCCTTCTCTCTTTTTGCATTCACCCTCTTTTATTTATTTTGTAGAAGTCAACTCCACTTTGAATTAAATTATTTACTGGTTTACATGCTTAATGGTCTGTCTTTCCTATGAAGTGTTGGCTCTATATTGGCAGGGATCTTGTCTTTGCTTCTACCCTTTTTCCGGCTCCCATTATAATTAGTTGGTCTTCAATTAATATTTGCTGAAAGGATGACTATATAATCAGAGTCATCGCTTTTGTCTAAATGCATGGATTTTTATGGTTAAATGGACTAGGGTTCAAGTTTTAATTCTGTGATTTGTTGGCTTGGGGAATCTGTCCAGGTTATCTGAACTGTGTAAACATCAGTTTTTTTTTTTTAAATTTATAATATATGGTTAACAAAAATAACATAGAGATTGGGTAAAAGGATAAAGCAGAAGATATGTGTAAAAAGCTTAGACCAGTGCATCTAATAAATCAGTAATAGAGTTTACGTGAACGTGAATTTGTGTCTCTTTCACAGGACTCTAAACTTTGAGGGTAGAAATTATATATTTCTTGTCTGCTAATATACTCCTGGTATATTGACATAATGAGTGAGTGAATGAATGAATGGTACAGAAAGTCAAACACTGTGAGTGTGGTAGGGCTTTTGATATGCAGTGGTAGTGTTAATCAAAGTAAACATCACATTTAGTCAAATAATCATAAAAATTTGATTGTTTTATACCACTGTATTCTAAAACACTGGGTTCTTGATGACCAATCATTAATTGACTTCTGAATACTATTTGAAACCTGAGATTTGGGAACTTCAGTAGTTGGCAAGGCAGATCTTACAGAGTTCATGTTAGGATACAAAAACAGTTGTTTCTGCAGGAAGTTAGGAGACTCATAAGGATTTATTTATTAATCTGCAAAAAAGTGAGACAATCTGGCATACCTACTGTCATCTTCTCAGGTTCTTGGAGGACACTTAGATTTAGTCTGTGAGGAAACTGCAAAGCTCTCTCCACAAAAAGCAGGGATTGGCAGAGCTGCAGTCTACAGAATCGACTTTCCATAGAGTGCTCATTTGGCTCAGGCCACATCTACAAGTACAATGGCTTCTGGAACTGCATTCCAAGGATGTTATACCTAAGAGTCCTCTTTGGGAGTTCTGACTCCCTCCATTTGCAGACTTAGACCAACTTCGATTTCCTATTTTATTTACTCTAAACTTGTTCTTTATTGCCAGTTTTTCCAGTTCACAATCCATGCAGTGTGATGTGATGTGATAAGATCAATAACTCTTTTCAAGTTTTCATATCAATCTGAAATCATCTTGTTTTATATCTTTTATAACTTTTACTAGAAAAACTTAGAAAGATGATGTTAATTTATTAAAACATATAAAACATGTATTTTAGTCTAATTAATATGATTTAAAATTAATCGTTTAAGGTATATCTTGAGGAAATTTTTGAATTAGTTATTTTTTCTGCACTTGATTTTCAGTAGATGTGGAACTGCACTGAACACACTCAGAAAAAAGAGGACCATTTTAAAATATGTTGTATTTAAAAAAAAATAAACCTACTACAACAGTAACAGAAACAAAAGGACATTACAAATTATGTAGGAGCTGGATAGTTGGTACTTCGGTGCAGTCAGACATTTACTCAGAGACATGCTATCTGAAGTTCAATGTGGTCTGCAGAATGTTCCATTTCACTAAAGGGATTTTGTCAACAAATACGTGTATGAGTAAACCTTAAATTAGAAAGAAAATTTATCTGTACATTTTAGTTTGATGCCTCTGCTTCAATCATTGGTAAATTGTTCTAATAACAGTTTGAAGTGGATCAATACAATTAATAATCAGGTATGGTTTCTTTGAAATTATGAGACATAGGTACTACGTATATGTACATTTTATATATATGAATAAGTACTATATATTTTTCATTTATTTGTATTTATATTTGTATCTATGCACATATACATGTATATGTATGTAAGTTTCATAAAGATACTTTTATTTCAAATAACAGAAAAAATTCTAAAACAGCTTAACTAGAATTTATTATCATATAGAACTTAAAGTTTGGAAGGGAACAGTTTTAGGGCTGGTTAGTTTAACTGCTCAGCAACATTACCGAAGTCTTAGCCATCCTCAGAAATTTAGCTTTAACTTTGAGCTTGTTCCCTCATGGCTGTGATCTGGCTTCCACAGCTCTAGCCTTTATGGTTCCTTAAGAATCTTATTCAAGGGCAGAAAAAAATAATTGTTGTCAAGCATGTTTTTTTCCTAAATCAAAGTGCTCCTCAGAATGATTTCTTTTAATAGAAAAGGATTTATGTAATTTATCTAAAAATTAGGTATTCTCAAGGGCAATAGAATTGCCAAGATCAGCTTGATCAGGCTGAGGATGGAGTATCTTTCTTCAGGGCATGGCCAAATCGAGAATAGAAGGGGTCATTTGATCTACACTGCAGCTCTGCCAGCCAGGAAGATGTGGAGGGAAAGATTGACAGAGATAGCCAATCACATCTGGTACAAATATCAACTTTGTATTACCCACATATGCTCATATTTTCAGTTCCTTTATATTTGCTTTGAGTTTTTATATCAATATAAAGCGAATAAGGAATAGAGTCTACGAATATAAAAGTGTATCTTTCCTGATCCTGAAAGAATTAAAATATAAGCATTTTGAAGTAAAGTGAAGCAGCTTCCAAATTCTTAAAAATATAGATATTTTAAATGAATTTATTCTAGTATTTTCTTACAGTATAAGAAGGTGTATTATTTCCTTACTACATTAAGAGAATAAGAAGAAGTTAAATAGTGATAAATAAATTATTTTCGAATTTTACCTTTATCAGGCTATTGAGCATTGTACATTTCAAAAT
>NW_011888819.1:4308164-4318758 GCF_000151845.1 Pteropus vampyrus
GCCTGGGTCATTTTCCTATTGGTGGCAGCAAATTCTTTCCTTAATGAGGATCTTGTCCTTGGTAAGTTTGAATACCCCAGGATCCTTACGTATCCCATGAGTCCATCCTAAGTGGCTGCTTGTCGTCTCTCATTTGAGCTTCCTGTTTGAGTGTTCGTGCCCTCTTGTAATCTTCTGTCTAGTCAATGATCCTCTGCACAGTGTTACATTACATGCAGAGTCACAGCCTCCACCCGCTCTGGTAACATACTCAGATACACCATTCTCCAAAGCAAAAGGCAAAAAAAAGCTAAAACTGTCGTATGACTTTAAAAAACAGTAAGAATTGCGTTAACAGTTATCGCTGCTCCTTTGAGTGCATCTATTCTCCTTATTCCTTCTGGCTTCCCCTTGTCCACTCTTTTTTCTTTCCATCGCTACCACGCTGCTTCCATGTTCCCCACCCCGCCCCCCAGGAGCCACTTTCAACCATTTTGTCACTCCCTAAAGTCCAAATTTCAACCCCAGACTCAGACAAATAAATGAAACCTTCCTGTCCCCAAGCAAATTTCACTTCCTTTATTCTGTCCCTGAATTATTGATTCATAGCACCTGTTCCTTCAATCACAATCCATGCTACCCACATGAGATATTCTGTTGTCTGGAGCTTGAACTAGCAATCTCAAGAGCTGATGATACTTTTACATGGCATTTGTTCAAGATGTGTCTGTGAGTAATGGCTATGTCTTTTACAACCACCTGACTTGTGCTTACCCAGGTGGTCCCTTCTGGTATTCAGGGGGAGATTGCCCCCCAAACAACTTCTAGTTTCCACCCGGGAAGACAGAAGTGGCTTCTGACACAAATAGTGCCTTTTTTAACTGCAAAATTTAAAGATGCAAATTCATCTTCTGCAGCAACAACAACAGAAACTTCTAGAAATTTTAAAATAAAGATCGTCACCCTATACACAATGTTGGAAACTACTGATGTGTTTCGTTAGGTGGTAGCCCCCTCAGTACATGGTCTGTTGTAGCATCATCTTTCTATACACAGTCACATCGACCTTAACATTGACCAAGATCAGCAGATTTCTTATGGTTGCATTTCCATATTTTATGCTATTGTAACATATTTAAGGCATAATCTGTTACAAGAAGTAACTGATTTTGTAACAGAAGCACTAGGGATGGATGGGACACTAGAGAGCAATGTAAAATTTAAAATATTTGCAGTTTAAGAATTAAAAAAAAAACTACTTGAAAATTTCCTTTAGAGACATCAACCAAAAAGTTAATGAGCATATATTGCTGAGAATTCAGCTGTTAGGCCTGGAATTAATTGATCTAGGACTTATAAGTTAGACGTTACTTAAATCTAAAACAAGCCTCTGTTATTAAAACACTTCAGTCATTCTTTCTGAGGATATCATATTCCTAATAAACCTGAATGTGCAGTTCTACAAGTCCAAAACCTCTAGGATTTAAAAGAGAGACTGATTCATATTTATGAAAATTCAATAACTCTGATAGATAACCCATAGCAACTGCAGTGAGAAAATAAATATAGTTATATGTTTGATGAAATACCTTTAAATATTTCTTGTACATAGAAGTAATCTTATTTATTTAATTAAAACAGTCTCATGCTCGCAACATATGCATTATATTTTGGTAGAATATAAAATCATATTCATTTACTTCTCATTTGAAACAAATATGTCTCTCTTGCTTGCACTAACATTGAATCATTGCAAAAATACTTCCTCACACCCTTGGTTTGCTAGCTGCACAAAATTCTCCCTTAGTATATCCTGCCAGGAGGAATAGCTGTTCTCTATCTTCATGACAGAATTTATCAAAGGGGCTGTGCTTCATGACCTGTCCAGTGACAGTGTTTCAAGAAAATTTGCTGATTGAAAATAATGTGTCAGCCTACTACTGGGCATTGCTCAGGTAAATCTCTCTTTTTAACAGCCGAGAGTCACTTCGTCTCAAAATAACTGTACATGCATTCTCGCAACTGTAGTTTGGAATATGGCTTTTCTCAAATGACTCCTTAGACATCGCTCAAGATATTTTGAAAATATTTTTAAAAGATCATGAAAATGTGTTAGTAAATATATTCATGATCATGTCCAAATGTTGACTAACTCAGAGAATATTCTATGGTGCTTCACCAGTGCCCTTTAAAAGTTATGCAAAATCATTCTTAGCTGAACTTTGAAAAATGACTTGATCTTGAAAACACTCAATTGTATAGGAAAGGGCCTTGGTTTAATAATATATCAATGGGTGATTCAACTAGAATTGTTTTTGGAGTGATGGCCTCTTATTGACAAAAGTTCCATGCTTCTGAACAAATACCTCGTTTTTATTTTAAATTATGTGTACTTTAATACTAATACACAAATTTAAATACATTTTTATATTTCAAGTTTTATGTTGGAGTGTTTAAAAATTTGGATGTTGTGTCAGTTGAGTCTTCTGATTGAATATTGTAAAACACTATTTTTGTTTGACTTTATCCAAAAAAGCAGTAAGAGAATTTCAGTTCATTTTCCTAACTTAGCAGATATAATACACAGACTATATATGATTTTAAAAAAAATTCTGGTTTATGATCTTCTATGGCCTTAGATGGAATTTCACAAGTATTGCTATATTTATGAAGATAATATGAGCTAAATGTGTTCTAAATGTGGAATTTTATGAACGTGTTTTGCTTAGTTTTTAAAATTAATTTTTGATATGTATATCTAAGTGTGTATGTATGTGTTTGAGAGAAAAATCTCATAAATAGAGTGAAATTCTATTTTTAGTGGATTTTTAATTATTTGAGGGTTCATCCTACAAAAATAAGAAAAATCCTTTCTAATTTATGAAGCAAAAATTCAGAAGTCAAATACTATGTCAAATGAAAAAATTCTTATAATGTTCTTTCACAAATCTGATATAAGAAGCCATATTAAGAGCTTAAGCCATATGGAGTCTACATACACAGACATATGAGTTCAGAATGTAAACACCGTTGTCAATGCCAACAGTGTTTTGAGGGACAGTAGTTTTCAAAAGGTTTTTATGCTTTGTGTACCTTAGAAGAGAAAACAGGATCCCAAATCAAAGTAACAATTCACACATTTTTAAATACATTCCATGTAGAGATAGAGTTAAGAGGTCCTAGATTTACATATCTTAATATCTAATATCATTAGAATCATAGACTGTTATAATGGGGAACATAGAGATTATCTAATTAAAAATTTTCACTCAATATATGTTGAAAGAGGATACCAAAGAGGTGAGATGTCTTCCCTATGGCCATTTGGGGAGCTCAGGTTGAATTTTTGGAGCTGTACCTCACTGTCTTTTAATCCACAGATAAGGCTTTCCATATCATGCCTCTAAATTTGCTTCTGAGCTAAGAATCTGCGTGTTGCAGTGCCCAAGGGCTAAGGCATGACAGCCTTTACTGACTCATTTTCCTCATCATGTGAACACCGTGAACAACGTATGTATAGGTATGAAATTGTTCATCAGCAAAACCAGATGCTTCTAGACCAGGGGCAATGCTCACCTGAGCATCAGAGGAAATTATCATTGAAATTTGTAGTAATGGGTGAAGACTTTTTGAAAAAGTACTCCACATAGAAATGTGCGCGTGTGTGTTTCCACTCAAGAGGGCCATCAAAATCACCTTTTTAGCGTCTCCTTCTGTCTCACTTTTCTCACCTCTCACCACCCACATCCCTTCCCATTCCATCAGTGAAAGAGAAAGAGCCATTCTTTGCTTTTTGGAAGTGGTTCCAGTACACACGTTTATAGCCTTACATCGAAGGAGCATTTATTGCCTCACATATTTGCTCAGATCCACTAGATGGGAGTTCTATAAAACAGGATTTTTTTGTCATTTTTGTACCCTGAACAAAGGATGGTACACAGAAGACACTCAATAAATATTTGCTGAATGAAATAGCAGTTGATAGAAAATCAGAATAAATATAGTTGTTAGTAAAAGAGGTCCTAAATTTATGATTGTGAATCTCGAACAAAATTCAGACAGACAGAATTTTCTATTAATTGACATTTTATCATCATATAAGGAAACTCAAAATTCAAGACGATCGAGGGTAACACTGAACCAAATAATAAAAATGAAGCCATCTTCTCTCAGAGAGCACCTACACATTTCCTTTACCCGTATATGATTAATGATTTCAAAAATTTTTTGGTAAGAAAAACATAGAAATTGCATAATAAAATATAATTGGCTTATCTACAATTTTATTTTAATAATTTACCTATTTAGTGAACACTTCTATATCACAGTTAAACTAACACTAATTGCTACATGAAGTCCTCATAAAAGAATTTTTAAGATACTTTAAGAAGTCTCTAGTTGGGCCAAAAAGAGATCGTTAAAGAAGGTTTTGTTTCTTAGGTTAGAAAGAAAAGGTAAAGAAAGTTTCCTACCCTAAGAGGTTTGATTAGGACCTGCTCTTATTTGTGTACCACCTTTGTTATACTGCATGAACTGCATACACAAATATGAATAAAAATACAGTAAATTTTAAACAATGCAGTATGTTAGTTTCTTATGACTGCTGTTACAAATTATCATAAACTCAGTAGACATAACAACATAAATATATTCTGCTATAGTTCTGGAAGGCAAAAACTCAAACTGGATCTGACTTGGCTAAAACCAAGTTTATGTCAGAACTATAATTCTTTCTGGAAGCTCCAGGGGAGAATATTTTCTTGCATTTTCTACTTAGAGGCCGCCTACATTCCTTGGCTTGTGACTCCAATCACTATCTTCAAAGTTAACTGTTTAACATCATCTAATTTTCTCTCTCTGCTTCTGTGATCACATCAGCTTTTTTGAATCTCACTCTACTTCTTTCTTGTTATTTAGACTCTTGCGATTATAGAAGATCCACCTAGATAACCCAAGATAATCTCTGCATTTCAAGATCCTTAACTTAGTCACATCTGCAAAGTCTTTTTAGCCATGTAAGTAACTTATTCTCAGATTCTGAAGATTATAATATATTTACAGAACCATTTTTTTTAGCCTACTACACTCAGGATTTTATTTAAGATTAGAGAAATGCTTAATTATTATAAAAATCAGTAAAATTCTTGTCATACCAATTTATTGTTCTATTGCACAAATTCCCAACCATGTGAAGGATGATGGAAGAGGCACTGTTTATGAAATAAAAAATTTAAGAACTTAATAGATAACATATATTTAATAAATACACATTACATGAATAGTTTATTATTTTCAATGGATCTTTGATTTTTACTTTCGATCAAATGGAAAAACATTAAGGTGAGATTCTTTACAACTCTGACCTCAGTTATGACGACTAACATAAGGAAAAAAGACAATAACCAATGCAACCAGATAGAATTTATGCCATTTTACTTTAATCTATAAGACACCAGACATGCCAAAATTCTCTGCTGACAGGATTAAATAAAGACGGAACTCAAAATCTGTGGTCCTTTCTTAGGACATGATACAGGCTTAACTTTATGGGTTAAAAATGAATTACTCCTCATCTTCGTTAACTTGTAAGTGCTAGTAATAATCACTCTGGTTCAATCAATGCAATATATGCTGAGTAAAGATTTTGATCTTTACTAAGGACAAAGGAATAGAGTATTTGACAGACATCGTTGATTGATAACATAGCTAATACAAAAATAATTACCTGACATGCCAAAATTTGCATATACCTGTAGCTTCTGGATCTGGATTTTGACATGATACATTTCTAAATTCTTCAACTCTATTTTTTCTTGAGCCAGAAATCTTGTTAGAAGGGGAGTTAATATAACACTGCTGGGATCTTCAGCTCTTGACAGTATGTTGAATTAAAGAAATTAACAAAAGAGCTAAAAATGAGGCTTTAAACATACTTAAAATTTTTCCCATTTCCAACACGATTTGATGTAGGTTTGTATTTTAGAACAAAGGACTTTTCTCACATCATAAATACTTCTATTTATTGACTCCTGATTTTTTTCTTTGCTAGGACTTTTCTTCAGTAATTCACAAATATTTATGTATAATGCATCGTTGTTTAAATTTTCTAAGGCTTGATGCATGACCACATCTTTAGCAATGTCCCTAGATCACTTTAATTTTAGTTTATCTTTTGAATTAGTGCTTCCTCTATTTGGAGTAGCCATGTTGTAATTCTGTCTAAGAAAGAGATTTATGCTGGAACAAAGGAAAGTGGACCCGTACTTTAAGGCTGGAAAGAGCACCCCTGTGACTGACTAGTAATATTAATTCTCATCTCTAACGATAAGGGGAAATTGTGAAAGTTTTTATTTTTTTGACAAGGCATCACTTTATGGTGTCCCAGATGCCATATTTTGTCTTGCTTTTGTTCTAACTTACCTAATCGCTAATAGACATATATTAAAGGGGAAATAAAAACTCAGAGATTCAATGCACAGACATTGTAACTCTGCAGTTACACTTATTAATCTATTTCTCTAAACTATTTAGGTTCTTTTTTAAATCAGGTATTCCTTTCCTATATTTAGCATTTATATTCATATTTTACCTGTTTACAAAAAGAATAAGAAGTTGTCTAGAATAAAGATATTAAGAAAAAAATAGAGACCTAAACGTGCTATAAAGATAATAGTGTCAGGTCTATTTCTAAGTATTTTATATGTATTATCTCATTTAATCTTCACAACAACGCTGAGATAATTACTGTTTTTTTATCTTCACTTCATGGATTGAAAAACTGAGGCTTAGAGAGATTAAGTGATCTGCCCAAAGACGTATGGCTGTCAAATGGCAGAGTCGGGATTTAAACATAACTATGGCAGGTTCTAAACTCTAAACTATATCCTCTGAAGTACTGTCCTCTTGAAGTAACTAAAGCTTTATAATTAAGTGCTACACTGAGATCCAGTCTTCCGGATAACCAAGATGAGAAAACATGACAAAAAACATAATTTTCATGATTTATAAAAAGTAAACATGACTGTTCTTCAAGAAAAGGACAATTTATTTTGTCACTAAATTCTGTGAGATATTAATTATGTAGGATTTTTATCTATGGGGAAAAGAAATGTTTGACACTTTTAACTAATCCTGAAGAATTCTTCGTATGATTATTTCACTTTCTTACCTTTTTTTTTTTTAAAACAAGCATCATATAAAATATAATTTAGTAAAATGATGGTTAGCTAATGGATATAGTCAGCTGGTCATTACATTTGAATTAAAATTGACCTTGAAAAACCAAAAGGACTTGCTGAATAATACTTAATTATCTTCTAAAATATAATTTCATAGGCAAAGCTGATAAAACTGTTGAACTTTTTGAGGAGGGTCAGTTTTGATTAATAGGTACTTTTCGAACTCTTTAACCTGCTAACGGTTCTGCAGTGGGTTCTCTTGGAGCTGAGGTCACTCACCAGTGTTTTCAATAGGGTGGCAGACCACTTCATCTTTGCACCCATGTATTTGTAGGAAATTCTAAGGATTTCTCCAAATAGCTGTTTTGCATATGCTCTTGAATCTGACAAATGCTAGTTTGAAATATAATCGTCCTGCTCTAGAGAACAAAGCAGAGTTGATTATGACTGAATATGTTTAAGTTTAGTTTAGCTCCACCCATAAACTTTGACAACAGCAAAACCTCATCTTGCTTTCTTCGAATGACTGCGTTAATAAGAGTCGTTAGGTTGCAAAGATCAGAGGCTACTCTAGTCATGGAGGTTATGCCTAGAAATGAGAATTGCAACAATTTAAGGTCTTCATCACAGTGAGCTGGTGAGAAGTAGGGAGCTCTGGCTGGACTCATTTGTCTTCACCCTGCCCACCCTTCCTTTTATGTTTCTCCATAAACCTGATCAGCTCCTTTCTTTATCTCTTGTACTCTTTGTATTTCTTCTTGGTTTCCTCCAGTTATAAAACACTTTAATTCTTTTCTATATTTCATTTCCAAACTCTCAGGGAAATACCTGTTGGAATAACTTAATCACCAGCATCCATAATGGGCCAAGTGTTTATTCAGGGCTACCTTGTTAGCTAACTCCAGATTATATATTTTATTAGTTTCCTAGGGCTCTTGTAACAAATTACCACAAAATTTGTGTTTTAAAACAATGGGAATTGATTCTGTCTCAGTCTGGAAATCGAGGTGTTGACAGGGCTACAGTTTCCCTGAAGACTCTACAGGAGAATCTTTTCTCACTTCCAGCTTCTGGTGTTTTCCGGTTTATGGCTGCATCACTCTAGTCTTTGCCTCCATATTTACATAGACTTCTCTGTGTCTGTCTTCTCTTTTGTCTCTTACAAGGACTCTTGTCTTAGGATTTAAAGCCCACCAGAAAAATCTCAGATGATCTGATTTCATCTCAAGATCTTTACCTTAATTATATCTGTAAAGACCTTTTTTTTTTCCAAATAAGTTTATATTTTGGTTCCAGGGATTAGTCTAGGGGAGGGATCCACTTTTTTTCCACCTCAGGCCTTGTATGTCTTTGGCAAGGTGCTTGCTAATGACGCTGGATAGGGCAGGTGCCATCCATGGCTAAAGATGCTAAAGAAAAAGCCAGGGCTAATCCTTATATAGAAATTGTGGTCAAGGTGCAGCTGCTATGATCTTAGCTTGCTTAACACATTGAATGTGGTTAATGATGCCTTAATGTGGGTCTGCCAAACCCAATTGCATATTTTATAAATAAATTGGTTCATTAAATAGGATTAAATAGGTATAGGATTATCCAGAACTGACCATTTAGATTTGGAAAAAATCCACCAAGATTCCAGTTTTACTGAAACTCACAATGCCATATTTAATTAAACAAATAAATATCTTCTTCTGATAGACAGATTAGAAAATCAAAGTTTTTTTTTTATAAGACTGTTCCTTTTTCAGAGAGTGGTCATGTAATTGATCAAACGAAAACACATGTTCCTACCCGCTATGACAAGAGGCCAAGCCGTTCACTAATTAAAAATTTGCCTCAACTTTGTTATAAAATGAAGTGGAGACTGGGATAAAATCCTTTATGTCACTTAGGTCAAAATAAAATTATTAAAAATTGAAAAAAAAAATCCCTGTAACCTGCCTATATTTGCCTTCATTCTCTGATTCTGTCAGGGAAATACAGCCCATGAGAAAAGGGATTAATAGCCTAGAATATTGAACTCATACAACTGAATCCATTGCTAATTTCCACGTACAGACTCAAAAGCTGTGGCTTGGTTGGGGAATGATGAAAATATTCAAACTGCAAGTGAGCAGACATCTCCAAACTCAAACAATGCTGCAGAGAATAAAACACTTTTCAGATTCTGCAGGAAATGTTTTGCTAATATTGCCAATGTGTTTGTTTGCCTGCTGTTTGTTTCAATACAATGTTTGAATGGTCTTTATGCAATAAAAAGACTTTCATTCATATAAAGTGAAACAAAAGAATTCATCTAATAATGTGTACTTTTGGGAAAAAATCTTTTAAAAAGTTAGAGAAAAAATACTAAATGTTTTTTTAAAAAAATAAAACCATTTTAGTTTTCTGAATCTCTGAACTCACCATCTGAATAATAAGTGTATGCAAAGAGAAATAGGACAGCTAAACTGAAGGCTAAAATAGGAAGGAGGAGAGGGTCTGAGGGCGGTTGATTTAATTCATCAGAATTCTATATGTCCTTTGCTCAGAATTGTTCATTGAACTTTAATTTAAATAATAATGATACAAAAGGTCAACTTTCAGATCGTCAGAGGCAAAGCTGGTCCAGCCACAACAAAGACTGTGACCCTGACTATCAAGGCTGCTGAGAAAAGTTGCTGGGCCTGTGAAAAACTAGTTCTCTAGTGAATCCTTAACAGGAGAAGCCTCCTGTCTAATATCTGACAACCAAAGAAACAATGATGAAGTTGAACTTGATTCTTGCAGACATTGTTATATGAGGAAAGCCAGTTGTGTGAGTGGGACATCGCATGGGAAATTCTAGGAAAGGGTTGTAGAATTCATAGCCGTAATTCCATGTGGTCAGCACATTCCATGTGAGTGTAGAGCTGATAGTTAAACATAAAATAAGATCATGTTTGATCTCCCCATGGGGAAGTCACTGCGAGAGATAGACAGAGTTCCTTTGCCCAGCCAACCCAGCTGCAGTCCTGGGAAGGGTTCTAGTCTTAGCAGAGAACCACCCAGGAATGCACTGGAATTGTAAGCAGCAGACAAGTACAAATTGAGGTGTATGGATGGACTAGACTAACAAAATGGAGGTTAGAACTTACTAAACTTAAAGATTCCTTTGGTATTTGGAAACAAAGATGATCAAATCTATGGCAGAGGAATTAATTTAAGACTCACTTATAATCTTGGTTTGAGCTGCAGTGTTCTGAATGAGAGAACCATTTTTGAGATTTGTTTTCCAAGACAACCAAACTACTGTATGGTGTCTTTCCCAAGTGGCCAGGAGTTGAATAAGCTGAAAGGACTATTAACTACAAACACTAAGTTAAAGAGAAAACTTGGAAATAAACTGAACATCATTTGAACATATCTATATGAACAGATTCCTATTAGAATTTTGGATGTGCATTAACATGATTAAA
>NW_011888819.1:4318940-4335767 GCF_000151845.1 Pteropus vampyrus
ATATATAATGGAATATTATATATAATGGAATATTATATGTATAATGGAATAGTACTCAGCCATAAAAAATGAAATCTTACCATTTGTGACAACATGAATGGACTTAGAGGGTATTATGCTAAGTGAAATAAGTTAGACAGAGAAAGACAAATACTTATGATCTCACCTGTATGTAGAATCTAAAGAACAAAATAAATGAACAAACAAAGCAGAAATAAACTCATGGATACAGAGAACAAACCGATGGCTGCAAGATGGGAGGGGGCTTGGGGGCTGGGTGAAAAAAGTGAAGGGATTAAGAAGTACAAACTGGTTTACAAAGTAGTCATGGAGATATAAAGTATAGCATAGAGAATATAGTAAATGATATTGTAGTTACTATGTATGGTGCCAGGCGGGTACTCGACTAGTCAGGGTAATCACTCTGCAAATTATAGAAATATTTAACCACTATGTTGTATACCTGAAGCTAATATAAAATAATATTGAATGTCAACTATAATTGAAAAATAAAAAAAGTTAAAAAATAATGTACAAAGGCAGCTTATTGGGTGAAAAAATGCAGCATTTGTAAATTTCCAAAAGAAATATTCTGAAAAGGTCATTAACTGCGTTTGTTCTTATGTGTTGGATTTAGGGATTTAATTTAATTTTATTTATATGAAAATCCAGAATTATTACTGAATTAGAGTTTACTCTTTTCTTACTGATTTGTAAGACCTCGCTGCCTCATTCTGATCTACATAAAGTTACTCTCTGATTCCTTATCTTGTGCTGTCCTTGTCTAGATTTGGTATCAAATTTACAATAGCTTCAGAGAATGAGTATGGTCACTTTCCATTACCTTACATGACAAGAAGTTTCATGAAAATTTGGTTAAAGGTGTTTGTAAATCAATCGGTATATTTTGACATAAAGTTATTGGTTTAGTGATTCCATATTTTTAAATGATCATGGAATTCAAACTTAATCTTTTATTTTTAATTTCATAATATATATTCTTTTGAAGACAATTAGATCATTTTCTCTTTTTTCAAATTTCTTGTTTTAATTTCTGACTTCTTGTATTTTTATTGCCAAACTGGCTTCTTTTGCTTTTTGCTTAAATTTCTTTCTTTTTTTCTTTCTTTTACTTCTCTACAAGGTAATCTAATCAGACTCTACTTTCTCTCTGTTGAGTATCTTTTATCCGAGTAGAAGTATAGAATAGTAAGCTTCTTTGTATTTAACTCTTAGGTGCATTATTCACTTAGATTCTGACATTTTCCTTCTTTTTTAATGGGTGAGATATTTTTTCAGTGTTTAACTCCATTAACTGTCTCTTTCTTCCCTCTTCCTCCTTCTTACTTTTTTTTTCGCTTTTCAGACTTCATTATTTTATAATTTTATTGTCTTATTCCAATTTTGAAGTATTAATCTTTTTATTTTAGTTTTCTTTAACATATACTTATTTTAATAAATCACTCTGGGTCTATTTTAATAACATGCTTTTGGCTGATGTGTTGGCATGGGATCCTATGCCTTTGTCTCTATTTTCACTGAACATTTAAAGATCATTGTAACTGGCACTGGGCTCAGAGCAAATCTAAGTCTAAGAACATGAAAATGCAGCCCAGACAAAGCTCAAAAGAACTACTTTTGTAGCACAGCAGACACACTCTTAGAAAATGCTGTGTCTTTTCATGTCCGGATCTCTTTTGTTCCTCATACTCTTCTACCTTTCTCCTATTGGTTTTATTCTAAATGGATCTTAAATTAGATAAAAAAATTTTTAAAAAATGACTCTCCCATTAGATGGTGTTTAGATGCAAGAAAAAAAACACACAAAAGTTGTTCTTGAATTTGATTTGTGGCTATGACTTGAGAAAAACAAAAATAAAAAAAATTACACATGAATTCCTTGGATCCTACCTTCTGGTCTCCTGTTCATCAGCTTATTCTCAAACATTCTGGATGACTGCGCAATGCTTTCAGTGCAGCTGTTTTCAACGGATATCTGAAATCAGCTTTTAAACAATTTCCAATTTTTCTTTTTTAAATTTGTTTTTTATTCAAATAGAAGTAAGAGAATGAGAGACAGAGAGAGAGAGAGAATGAGACAAGAAAGGCTTTACGATACATCTTTATTTCCTCTAACCATTCATCCAGGCACATGATTTATGGGAAGTGGAGCTGCATCGGTAAATCTGATTTCTTTGGATCTCAGTCTCAGGCAAAAGGGCTCTCCACAAGTGGCACATACTACGGCTTTGTGCTAACTTACTCCACCTCTGCTTCTATTTTCTACCTGTCTCATTAGCAACACGAAGAGTTTGAGCAAATCAGAAGTCATTAATTCCTGAGCCAACATATCTGCAAATGTTTATATGACTGGGAAATATAGGGGCCAGCAGATCATAAGACGTCTCAGATTCATTTAGCCTTAGTCAGTGATTCCATTTAAGTTACATTAAGAGCCAAGTCACATAAAAATGGAGGGTTATGAAAATGACCTCCTTTAAATAAAAAGGATATGGTTTTTTATTGGTCTTTGGGCACAGATTATTAATGCCACAATAACACTAAGGAGTATTTGACATAAATTTGCAATGTTCTAAAGAGATTTATTAGGATAAGCAACATTTTATTGAGTTAATTCGGGTGCTATTTTAATGCAAACCTAGATAAATAAATCTCCATGAAAGCCACCACAAATGTTGTGTCAGGCATACTGGGCAATAAGCAATTGAACTTGGCAGGGTGGAGAGAGGGGAAAACCTGGAGGGGGAGAGGGAAGGGTTAGAAGAGGTGAGATTTTATGTCTTAATGATTTACCCCCAAATCACTGCCTGTACTTGGCTAATAAACTATTCCCTGCTTTCTGATACTAAATTGGATTTTTCACCATTTATCAAGAAAGATCAAATGGCATTGTCAATGTTTTTCAGGTAAAGAAAATATTAAGCAAAGTGAGAAAGGAGGAAAAGAATAAAGAAAAAAGGGAAGAAAGGAGAAAGAAAGGAAAGAAGGAAGGAAGGAAGGAAGGAAGGAAGGAAGGGAGGGAGGGAGGGAGGGAGGGAGGAAGGAAGGAAGGAAGGAAGGAAGGAAGGAAGGGAGAAAAGAAGGAAGGACAATGGAGAGAACAGTTTTTGTATGATATGTAGCAACCATAGTCATTATTTCTTACCAATATGGAAGCAAAATGTACTTATAGTAAATTTATGAAATTGGAGAATAATAGAATAATATGTACTGTAACATGGAAAAAAACCTAATGAATTTTTAACTGTATTTTTCACTACTAATGGTTGCAAAGGCACCACTTTTTTCTCTCATTCTGGCAATGGCATATGTACATGCTAGATCGAAGACATTGAATGAAGTGAAGGTGAATGAAGGCTGAAGGTAATGTGAGTTCTGGGTTCTTGTTCTTTATATGGATCTTAAACACTTTTCTTAAATTCCAGCAGAAAAATATTGGTACTGGTGGTTCCCTACTTTTCCTGACTGAAAGGAATCAAGGTAAAGTAGATAGTAGCTCTGTCATTGACTGCCTCTGTGACCTTGGGTTCATGTGTAAAATGAAGATTATAACACCTGCTTGGAAAAGAGATTTTGAAGATAATTTAAAAAACATATAATAGATCCATTAGTCTTACATTATCTTAATTTGACTTCACGTTCAGAAATTTTTTGTTTTCCTTAATACTGAGCAAGCTAGTATAGGGTAATATTTAATGAGTCATCCGATGGTTTGTTTTAAATTGCTTAAGTTATGTAAATTACAACAAAATTAGATGCTATTTAAGTACACTCAAGATATACTCAAGGTTGTTTAATGAGAGGTTAAATAAAACTAAACTTTCCTCTTTATGTTGGTCTTTCTAATCAAGACTAATTCATTTGAAAGTTTTGCTGAGGAGGTCAGGGTATTTTTATGGGTGTATTTAGAATGAACCAGTTCCGTGTTGGGTCATTAACCCAAATGAGAGTTGTTAAGTCCAGAAGAAAATTATTATTATTTCAGTGGTATTTGTCAGGGTACTGATAGAAGCCCTAAAGATGAAACATGAGGCTTGGTAGTGTCGAAGTAAATTCAGAGTAATCAGATTATAGCTGATGTAATTTAGATGTAGGAAATTTTCTGATAGCAAAATCTAATATATACAGCTCCCAGAATGGAAAGCTTCTCGGGGGAATGACCTTTATCAAGGGAAATCTTTTCAATGTGGTGATGTTGACAACAATTTAAACGTTATAAATTTATTTTTCTGGAAGTTTTTGGTTTGGAGATAACTTTGGAATTTGAATCTGGCCTGAAATAAGAGTGGGAATTGGGGCTGGTGAATGGCTTTTGCTCCATACTTTAAATTTCAGTCTGAATTTACCTTCCATCACTTAACAATAACTTCTATCTCCCATTCATTACTTGTTTCATGCCTGACAGGCACCACATTATATGCACTGTATAATTTCCCATATGTACAGAAGAGGGAACGAAGCCTAGAAAAGTAAACTATACAAAGTTACACAGTTAATAACTTGTGAGATCAAAGTTAAATCCTAGATATGACTCGAGTTGATGCTTTTAACAATTATTCTATAATCTCTGTTTTGTGTACCAGCTACAAACAAATGAGTCTTTCACCAGAACTAGCTGGTGAGCTTCTTTGTAGCTTGTCTTCCTAGTGTTCCTCAGTAACAAGCAGTTGTCTAAATATTTGTTGAATCCAGTTTGCCACAGCCACAAATTCCTCAGTTCTACTAGGGACAGAGAGAAGGTTTAAAATTCAACTACTCAGCTTTACAAAAATAAGTGGCAAAAGTTATTGAGCTGTTTCAGAAGTCTTGCAACAGTTGTCCTTTAGGGGTCACTGGGGTGTGATTCCTCTCCTCATCTTGATTCTCTCCCTCACTTATGCATCAGAAGATAGAGGTAGACTGTCTGTGCTCCTGATACTCTTCCAGTGGGACTGTTTACTGAGGAAGAAGGTAGATGGTATTAAATTTTATTAATATTGGAAAGTCTTCTGCAAACATAATGCAGTCCATTGGTTGACTTCGTACAGAATTCATCAAACTTCACTAAAACTTGATGCCTTTAAAAGTGGCTTGGGTATTCATTGTCTCTCTTTTTGAGGGCATCTTAAAAGCAACCTATAGTGATAGGCACAGATAAATACAAGAACCAAACCTTATAAGTGAATTATTATTTGACTGAATATACTGTGTGTAGGTTTAAAGCAGATTCTAACTTCTCGCTTTGGAAGCAAGAAAGAATTTGTCAGTTTACAAGTTTAACACAGAGAAAACAGTGCTCTGTTGTATTCTACATTCTACATCATCTACTCAGTTCTGGTGGAATTAAATAAATAGGCTTTCCCTCAAAGTTATCAGTGAACATTCTTGTATGTTACTTCATTGGAACCATATACTTTAAGAACACTTATTTTCAACATTCATGATGCAGAAAAATATTGTAATAAATGTTAAATATCATTTTAGGTTGCTGTACTGCAGCTTTCCCAATACCTACAGCAGCCACTTCAAACTCTCTCCCTTCCTCTCTCAACCTCTTGGATCCCAGCATCTTCATCAAGAAGGTGCCCTTCATAGGAAGAGAACCCCTCAGCCTCCTGGCACCAAACCTGGACCTCATTCGCATCTACTTGGAATCAGTTTTTTTCTAATTCCTGCACAAGGAGATTCCCTGCCCTGTGCTCTGGATCCCTTTGTCCATTACTTGCCACATTTCAGGTAAAAAAAAAAAAAAATCATTTTTACCTTCTCCTGCATATTTAACCTCTCTCTGTCCACTGACATCTTTCTTCATTTAAGCATTTTTATATGCTTAAGACATTCTCATCTACGGCATAAAACAAAATGACCAACAGCATCAAAATCAAACTGAGTTAATAAACTGATTTGCGGACCTGGTAGATCTCTGTAAACTCTATTTGCATTATCATTCTTCAACTCCCGGAAGTCAATCCTGTGCTCCCACAGACTCCCCTTATCCTGCTTGCCAAGTCTGGGGTCAGATAAGATAAGGGATGAGATGGTTGTACTAGATGTAGGGTTCCTTTTCTTTTTATCTCTCTATTTGTTCTTTATTTTCTTAGAAATCTCTCTTATTCTATTTTTTAACCCTAAAGTAGCAGTGGAGATTTCTCCTCATGGACTACTCTAGGAATTCTGCATTTTTAGTTGTCATAACGTTTGAGATGTTGGGCTTCTAGCTTTATTAGGAAAAGCAGGTCACAGATACTTGGTATCTTTAAAAACCTGGGTAGATATTGACTCAATGAAAAAGTTTCCAAACAATGTTCAGATGTCCTGCCTGATATACATGTAAGCGTGTGTGGGGGTGGGAAACCCCAAACTTAATTTAAACATGTTGTCATTGAATTCAACTCTGTTTTTAAACATAAAAAGAGTATTTTTGTTTGTTTGTATAGTTTTCAGTCCCACTGGAAGAGTATCAGGAGCACAGACAGTCTACCTCTGAATGTTCCAGGATTGAAAATACTATAGAACTTGAGGAAAAATGTTTACTGTAAAATTCAGCACTTTACCCAAGAGTTCCTCACCAGTTTGGAATTTGAATCACTGACAGGCCATTATTCATTAAGTCTGCATTTGCTGTTATTGTGTTCACTTCAGCCTATGTGGAAGATGAAATTGTGAGCCTTTCATTTTTATTTTCTGACAATATGAAACATTTCCTTTTATTCTCTTTTAGAATATAATTATTGTATTACATATAGTTTTTGATTTACATGAAAAGCTAGGTTTTATTATCTATGTGTTGCATTTGTAGATGGTAATTAGGCACAAGAAAATATTTAAGAAGTTTGTATTGGATCTAGTAAGGTGAAAGACTGCTGTCTTAAAATTTCATAATTGTTAGGCTTTTGGCTAGGACCAATTCTCTTTTTCCATGGTTATTCAAACCTTCAAAGTGTCCAGTTATCATTTATTTATTGAAGGCTGTGCATCTCCTTATCTCCAGCACAGACCTCCCTGCTGAAGTCAGGACCTTTTATTCAGCTGCCTAATGGCCATAGACATTCATATGTCTTTTAAGCCTTTCAAAGCCAACTAATAATTGTGCTCGACAGATTTATTTGCCACAAATGGCCGCTGCTCCCCTGTTCCCATCCTCAGTGGGGAAGGGCCATGTGTACTGGCGCCAATATCCAATTAAATGATGCTTTCTCACCCTCACTCACACTAGGCTGAACCAGGCCATCATCACTTCTTGCTTGCATGGTTTCTGCCTGACTTTTCACCTAACCTCCTATCTTACTTTCTAATTATCTATTCCTTATTCTCCTACGATAAAAATATGTTCATGGTACCACCTGCTTATAATTCTTCATAGTCTTCCAAGTGTCTCGATTTAAGGTCCAGGTTGCTATGTGTGGTTCAGAAGGCCAGGCACAACCTGACCCCCGCCTATCTTTCCTGTCTCATCTCTAATCATTACACTTTATACTTTAACTAGGTTGAATTGTTTCCAGTTTCTTAACATAATTTTTTTTTAGGATTAGCATTTCTTCCAAATATTAGCATAGCAGGCACTCAATACATATTGAGGCAATACATGAAAATCCAACAAATGATAAAATATTTAAAAAATACTTTTATCTCCATGATACATATGTTGTATACAATCAAGACAAGAGTTTAATCAAACAATAGTTATGGACAACACGTGACATTTTATTTTCTATTTCACCAAAAACATTCTAGTTATAACCAACTAATGGATTGCAACCTGCAGTTTCAAAAACCCTCTGGGATTACAGTTTGGGGTAAGTATGTATGTTAGCATGGGGAAAGTGTTAATTATTCATTTCTTATTTCATATTACAAAGTATAATTTTAAAATACTACCAAGAGGGAAGCATTAAAAAGGAAGATTAAAATTATATTTTCAAATACTTGAAAAGGAAAATATGATCATTCTTTGGATTTTGTAAAAGAGAAATTAGTAATTGGTTCATTAAATTGGAATTAGTAAGAAAATGAGATGAGCAGAGAACAATCTATAATAATTTTTTTTAAATGAGGGACTCAAAGGCTAAAAATGAAAAGAATAGAAAATGTAAACTAGAGTTGGAAAAGTGAAAGTTTCAGGACTCTATCTTTGTAGTAACTGGAAAAATATTCAAAGATCTTCCTAATTAGAGGAAGAAAGTATAAATTATGAGGCAAAAGAATGAAGTGGTGAATTATGAGAACGATTTTAGTAAATTCCATATCCAGAGACCTGATTTTTAGAATTTCCACTTGGTAACACAAAGTCAGTGCTTCTTTTGACATTTTACCTTGACCAGGTGTACAGTCAGAATGTCTGTGACACTCCAAAATCCATATGTTGAAATTCTAACCCTCAGGTGATGTTATTAGGAGGCGAGGTCTTTGGGAGGTGTTTAGGTCCTGAGGATAGAGCCCTCACAGATGCAATTAATGCCTTTAAGACAGACTGTAGAGAACTCCCTCATCCCTTCTGCCATGAGACGACACAGTGAGAAGACAGCTGTCCATTAGCCAGGAAGTACATTCTCATTAGACACTGAACATGCTAGCACTTTGATCTTGGACATCCCAGCCTCCAGAACTGTGAGAAATAAATTTTCGTTTTTCATGACACTCAGTTTATGGTATGTGTTATGGTGGCCTGAACAGACTAAGATACCTAGAAATGTCAATAAGAGAAGGAAAAGGAAATCATTTTAGTGAGAGCGTGTATGTGATGGAAGAACAGGGGGAAAGGTGACCTAAATACTACTATTTGGACATGGACATTTGTGTATAGCGAAGAGGTTTTATAAAATTGTGTAAAATATCATTTTAAGCGGGCTTAAGGTTTCTATAATATAACCTTCTGAAGGTTTTTGTAAATTAAATTACTAAAACTTTTGTTGCATAAATAATACAAAATTTTTATTGATTTAGAAAAAAATATTTAAATAACACTAGGAGATACCAAAAGAAATAAGAAATTATGTAAGTTGTAGAGCAAGAACAAATAAGCTTTGGAATGTCATCAACATAAAAAAAATTGAGCACAAAGTTGTAAGCCCTTAATAAATGTTTCCGAATGCTTGTAGAATATATGAAAAGAGAAAGGCCTTAAGAAATTTTTCATAAAGAAACCCCAGGAGTGGAAAAGAGAGAGGTTGAGTAGCAGAACATGAAGCTTATAAAGATAAGAAACAAAACAGAACCAGGACTCAAAGGAGTTAATGCAAATAAAAAAAGGAGATTAAAGTCACTGCTGGGTTTCGACAAATCAGAAAAAGCTCATAAGTATTTAAGGACAAGTTTATTATTTCCTCACTAATTTCTCACTAATAAAGAAAAAGAATTATTAACGGTGCTCACTGTCGGAAGTGTGTTTTGAGACACCCATGAACTTGCACATTCTTTTAGTAGCTACCAGCAGGATGAATGGAAAGTGCAAATGAAGTGTGAATGAGGAAGCTATCTATGTTTACAACAATTAGGTTCTCTTTTTACTTTTTTAAGACACATTATGAGTTTCTCTAAATCTTCACCATGATATTTGGGCCTTTCGAACACCAGAGATGATATGAAAGTTGTAGCAAAAACAGAATGTAGAATTAAAAAGCTAACCCAGAGCTCACTCTGTAAAGACAACTTTGCTTTTTAATTACTGTAAATGTCTTTCAGCTTTATATTTACTTGGAATTCATATAAAGACTTTCAAACGTTTTCTAAGTTCAGCTCAGAAGTCACCTGTGTCTCCACTTATCTTCTCAACTTTGTGATTCACATTGAAGCTATGTGAGTCAGCTTCAGAGGTGGCCTTATATCCAGGAATATGTACTGAGTACCTGCTGGGTGCTGGAACCCTGGTCTAAGAACTGCAAAGTCATGGCTGCAAAGTCAGAGATACCACCCTTGATCTCATCAAATTTTGAGTCTAGTAGGAAAGGCTGATACTAATCACACAATCACAGAAGAATGTGCATTTATAGGTGAGGTAAGTGCTACAAGTGAAAGGAGCATGGGAACTAGATGCCAGGGAAATCCAATTTAATGTGGGGGAGTGACAGAAGGTTTTTTGAGGAAATAACTTTAGAGCTGAGTTCTGGAAGACAAGAGCTATTTAGGTAAGGAAGGAGAGCAGAGAATGTTCTATTATGGTTAGGCAGATGGAAACAAGACACAATGGAAAAAAATATCACAATGGTTAGAAAATGTTTTTTGCCTCTTCAATTTTCATTCAAAATGCTATATTTAATTCAACCCTTTATATGTTATGGAATGTGATAGGGTTCTGTAGTGAAATGAGCAGAACTAAAGAGGCCTAGGTGTATAATTTTGGTTTATATGGCTTCCTGAGCAATCTCTCTGGACTTTGATTTCCCATGTAGACAGAGACCATTGGATTAGATGACCTCTGAAGTACACTTGACCCTTGAACAATGCATGGGTTAGGGGCACCGACCACCTGCACAGTTGAAAATCTGTGTGTAACTTTTAACTCTCCAAAAACAATAACTAATAGCTTACCAAAAACCTTACCAATGACGTAAACAGTCTATTAACACATATTTTGTATGCTATGTGTATTATATATTGCATTCTTATAATCAAGTAAGCTAGATTAAGAAAATCATAAGGATGAAAAAATACTCTTACAGTATTTATTGAAAAACATCTGTGTGTAAGTGGACCTGCGCAGTTTAAACCTGCATTGTTCAAGGGCGAACTGTACTTTTCCAGTTAAAATTACTGACTTTTTGATTCATGAAAAGAAATACTGGATTAAGAGTAACTGATACGGGCTCTGTATCGAGAACAATAGTTCCAGTAATTTAAAGCTTGTTTCAGGTATTACATTTTTAGCCCATGAAAAAGAGTCTGGTCTTGATGTAGCTACTACTACCATTCTCTGGAGCTCCCCTAGCCTGTGCATAGGAGACGGTACATCAAATGTCACATAACCAAAAGTATCCTTGCAGAAAAACTCTGGTGAATACAATTATGTATTAAACAAATATGTATTCAGTAACCACCATCCGCAAAGCAACAGGATTGAATCAGAAATGGTCTCTAATTTGGGTGCTTAAATGTATATTGAGAAGATTCTCTTGAACATAAAAGAGAATTTATATCCTTAACTATTTGCTCCGAGTAGCTTTAGTCAAACAATGAATACATTCATTGTTTAATGAAATTCAGAGGAAAATATTTGTTTGTGTAAATACTAGCCTAATTTCATAATTTTGGGATTAAAATCTTAATATGATAGGCAAATGATAGGATACATGCTAAGTACTATTCTTGTGGAGACTTTGATTAGAGTAAAAAACACCATCAAGTGATGAGCTTATTCTTAATGATACTTTTAGTTTTACACACACAAACATAGACACACAAGTAATTTACAAGAAAATAAAAGAATGTTAAGTTTTTTATTTCTTAAACAGTTTATGTTCATAAGGAAATTTAGATAAAGAAAACTAAATTCTTTATCAAAATCATAATTTTTAAAATTCTATTCAGTGCCACTCTTTTTTTTAGTCCTGTTGATGAAAAAATCTTTTTATATTCTGGGTTTCAAATGACTTAAGGGAACAGTGCCAGGGGAATAGCAAAACAAACACCATTTTCTATGAATATCTGGCTCATAAAATTGAGTTTTGGACAGCTTATAGAAACACTTTTATGTCTGGGATTTGTCATCTTTGAAAATGTTTATCTTGATGCACTGGACCTCATAAGGAGACAACAAAAAAGGGGTGATGCTGTGTAACTCAGTGACCAATTATGGTGCCAACTGTCATCTCTGGAACAGTTGCTTGTGTTGTACATTTGGCTGGTCTTAGAGTTTCTCTTTTCTTTTTTTTTTTTTGTGTTGAGAGAAGGCAACCTCATGAGTGAGAGCAGACAAAGGAATATTTTAGAGATGCACAGATTACTTCCAGAAAATTCAGTCCTATCCAGATGGCATGAGAACCATGTTTTGTTGTTGTTGTTGTTTGTTTGTTTGTTTGTTTTTACCTACATAGGAGATTGAGGAAAATTATGTAGTGTCTTTTACTTTTTGTTTTTAAAGCTATACTGAGGAATAGTAAATCATGTCATGGATATAAGTCATAGTAACTCACACTTCTATGCAAAGTTAATTTAATTTTGGCTATATTGATCAAAACAAAAGTAGAAGGAATCAAATGATTTTCATGAAATATTATATATGATTTAAAATTAAAAACCCTTACTCTACATGTGATTTGTACTTTAGTCTGTCATTGTAAGCAAAATAGTAACAAATATTTTTCCAATAAAAATTTAATCACCTTTTTGTTCAGAAGTAAATTTTGAGTCATGTGATGGAAATGATACACGTTTACAGTATTACTAATTATCAATAGATTATTTATAGCAACTTTAGCTTCTGGTGGGCTTTTTATCATTCATTATTTTAAAAGTTTCTAAGTTACCTTCTCCAGCTAATCATGATGAAAGTTTTGATGTTAGTATCAGCTAAACAGGTTGGGGGAAGTTATAACTTCTGTGAAGAAATAACAAAATGTTATAGAATGCATTTGGAAGCCAAATAAAATAATATGTAGATTTTTCAAATTTTTGCATAATAACTCAATTTCTCTCCATTTGTTAAAGTGATTCGAATAATTCTTTAAGACAAGTTCATTCAAAAAATTATAAATAAATCCCGAAATCATGGAATCCCTGGACCTAACTGTAAACCTACAGTGAAGCTGTCCTGTAAAATTGCCTTGCTCATGTAGCCTGAGCCTAGTGTGCATGGCAGCTAGAAGAAGCAAAGAGTACAGATAAGGATTTTATGGCAGTGGGAGAGAATAACAAAGTTGTAGTTCTTAAACTGTAAGCTGTTTTCTCAGAGCAATAGCCAAGGATGATAAAATATCTCCATTGAGGAAATCAGAGAAACAGATTGATGCTCAGAGGGACACAAGAAAGGGCAGTGTTGGAGAAGGGTTTTGCAAAGCCAAAGTGACTGTGAGGAGCAGGTGATGGATCTCATAGATGGTATGGGGGAAGAACACACATTGTTACAATGTCGACACTGCATAGATCTGTGAAATAGGTAGATCCACAAAAATATAGTTAATGAAAATTCTGTACAATCAAAACTTGTTTGTTTGTTTGTTTGTTTTTTCCGAAAGAAACTGTTTAAATGTTCTACGTGTGTAAGGAGGCATTTATTTTGGTGCTAGGCAGACATAAGTCTTAAATCCAGCTCAGTTGATTGACTGACTTTGTGATGTGATGGAAGTCTACTAACTTCTGAGCACTTTGGTTTCCCCTCTTAAATGTCATTGTTAAGAGAATTAGACCAATGTAATATAAAGAGCTTACTGAGGTAAGATAAAATCTACTGCTGTTTTTACCCTGGGGTAGTGAATATCTTTCATTACTAATTCTGTAAGAAATACATATTTATTGGAAATTGAAATATTTAAGCAAAACAAGAAAAAAACTGACAAAAATTCCACTAGCCATTTATTTTTATTGTTACCATGTACTGTGTACCTTCCCAGACATTTTTCTGTGTGCATATATACATGCAATTAAATAAATAAATACACTTGTTCCAAAATGGACATATACTCTAAACGTTGTTAGTGACTAGGATCTTCCATATACTGTCTTTCCAGGTGATATAGTTACACCAACATTGCTACATAATATTTCATTGTATGCATATGTAATGGTGTGCCTATTACCTTGATATTGTTTTAAATTTCCAGTTTTTCCTTATGATAAATAATTTTTCACTATATCAGCATCATTTTGGTGTACATGCATGATTATTTTCTTAAGATGCATCTCAGAAGTAGAATTGTTAATTTTAGATATATAGTACTAAATTGTTTTCAAGAATAATTATGCTATTTTATAGTCCTACCAGTAATTTTATGTCTTTCTCCTCACATCCTTGTACTAAAAATATGCATCAAAGTTTTTCTTGTGCTGAAGAGATATTTAATTCAATTTTTAAATTAATAAATCTTATTTCATGTATTAAGCTTCCTTTAAAAACATTTATTCAACTCTTTTTTTTTGGTCTGTGCATATCTTAATACTACTTCTAAAATGTCGCATTTCACATTAAGTCATTTAGAAACGTAACACTTCTCTATCTGGTGAATCGATTAGCTCAAAACTTGTTAAAAATATGTAACTTTTTGGACTGCATGTTAAATACCTACAAATGCATCCAATATGAACGTGAAGCTTGAAAGGATCAATAAAAACACAGCAGGGGAAAAGTTTCTGCCAGAAAAGCTTTGATAGGTGTCTTTTCAAAGAAGCACACTTATCTCATCTGAATGCTCCATTTTAAAAAGGAAGACAGAAATTCCCCCGAAGGCAGTATTGTTTTTGAATCTTAACCACAGTCTCATTAGTAATCAGGAAGTTATTCTAGAATTTTATTATGAATCTCCTTTAAAGAGAAATATGTTTAGCCTCTGACTAGGCAAAATAAGGTAAATTTAGTAGTGAAATAAAACACACTGTAAGATACCCCTTGCTTCCTTTTAGCTCCCAAATATGAATTTAATTGAAGCACAGATGAGGCAGAATCCTGTGTTTATTTCGTAAAGTAATTAAAAAATTTATAAAAGATATTTTCAAATATTTAAAATGTGGTTAAGGGCAGAATAGAGAATCCTTGTTTGAAGATTCAATAGTTTAAATTTGAGTAAACTCTGGTATTAGAGTGATAATAAAGGTTATTCCACCAGGCTATATCTGATCTTAATTCTTTCCCAAGTGGATAAAATGTTAAAGAGATAGGAAGTAGGGGAGAAAAGAAGCACAGAAGAAAAACTTCTATCTGAATAATACATTTTGTACTTGAGTGAAGCAAATCTACATAATGGTCACTTATTTAAAAAATGGGAATTGCCATTTCCCAATGAGAAACAAGATACAAAAATGTTAGGTATCCGAATCAAACTATTTTAAGACATTAAAACCTCAGAGGGGAAAAAAGAGATCAGCATCAGGAAATATAGAAAAACAAATACCTTCTAATTCTCCTAGAAACCTACTTTTCTTCTTAGATAAGCAAGAAAAGCTCAATGTACACTAAAATGATTATGGAGCCTTAAAAGAACATTTGGCCACAGTGTCACATGTGTCTCTTCTGCCAGATGAGCTTGGAATATACTATGTGCCACGCAGGCTGTCCTGACCACATGCCAGCCTTCTGCCATGATCTTTACTTCTAGAGCCTTACCCCAAGCTACAGAGCACCAGGAATGACTCAGTTTTAGAAGGTGAATAGTCAAAAGAGAACTGTCTCTTATAAAATTAGTGAAAATACAACCTTTAAATTTCTTTCGACATTTATTTGAAGTTCTTTTTTTAGAGTACTGCAATTGTCTATTTCTCTCAATTTGTAAGAGCAGCTGTAATTTACAATTCAAATAATTAAAATATGTGAGCCATGAATCTCTATTGCTTTCATTTATCTTTTTTCAGACTATAACCACAGGGTATACAGGCAAAAGCTAACAAAATAGGTGGTAATGAACCACTTAAAATAGTAAATTTGGGGGATACCATACAGACTCCTACAACTGAATATTTAGCAACTTGGTCAATAATAAAATTTTAGGCAAATAGTTTGAATGTCCTAGGGAAACTAATATCATTGTTATAGCATTTCTGTTGCCTGTAGTATATATAAAAAGGCAATTTTAAGAGAATTGTGTTAAAGCAAAATTTTATATTATTGGCATTAAACCTTTATCATTATATTTGCTTAGGATCTTTACTTTCTTTCGGTCATATTAAATGGACATCATGGTGCTATAAAAACTTGAAATGGCTTAGACAATCTCAGTGACTTCAGAGGAAATCGATACACACAGTGCTGAATTTTACCCAATAGAAAAATAGTTTTTTAATACTTAATTGCACGCAAAGCACAAATCGGGAAGAAAAAAAGGAACATGAATTACTTTAGCCGATTTGTTTTAACAGGGCAGGAAAATAACTTCACTGTAGGACTTTCATTTGTCTGGTAAAAAAAACCACCACCTGCTTCTTTAGATCATGGCTCTCTTAGTAAATGTTACTGTTTTCATTTTGAAACTCCCTTTCAGCTGTCCTTTTTTCAGAGACAAAATATCAAACTACCAATATCATGGTCAAAATAAATTCCTTATTTATGTGATACTTACTGGAGACAGCTGTTAAGAAGCAATCATGGTGGCCTGCTTGCTCGCCACTGCATTGTGTCTATGTGACATGAAAGAGCTGGAGGGTGTTTAAAATCGAAAATAGTGGTGTTTGCTTTATAGACATGTTTAAGATAAATTGATCTTGAGGCCGTTGTAACAACTAAAGCTACTGCGGTTGTTAATGCTACTTTTTTTTGAAATACTGCTCAACTGCTGTTGCTATAAGCTCATCGTAGAAAACTGGAAAAATGATCAGTCTTGAACTTAATTCACAGGTTGGCCTATCAGATATATGTATGTTGCAAAGTCACCTAATTTTATTAGCCTTGATTTCCTCAAATATAAAGCAGGCATAGTAATAGTAATATCTACCTTTCTCACTATATAAAATTGTTTTAGAAATAAATAAAATTACAGAAGTGCTAGCTTTCGGGACAATTTAAGGAAATCTACTAAATATCGAAGTTGGTGAAATTTATTCTTTATAACTAAAATTGAGTTAATGATATATTATCTCATGAAGTGATATTAATATGTATATGGCTGAGTAGGTCTATGCAATTATTTTGGAAGATCCAAAGCCAGCTCTGCTCAAGACCAAACATGTTTGGTATGCTGGTCTTCATGT
>NW_011888819.1:4337487-4344392 GCF_000151845.1 Pteropus vampyrus
TTTAGGTGAGGGCTAGCTGGGGAGTTGGGCTCTTATGGAGAAATGATATTATGAACTGCAGTTCTGTTTTCACATGGTTACTCAGGAGACAGAACATGAGCAGTGGGTGCAGCTGACTGACTTTGGTTCCCGCTCACTAATAAAGGAGGACCCTCTGTTTTGCCAGTCTGGCCTTCCTTGGCTCAGGCCGAGGTAATTAATGCCTGAGGTGAGCCAATATTTCTTACAGGATGTTGCCCAGGAGTAAGACATACTAAGGCACACAGCCAAATGGGAGTGTTTTTCCTTATTTATACTTTCGTTCTTTGATTTGGAGGGAATTCTTGGTTGTAAAGTTAATGGGAGACAAATCTCAGTTGTCACACCAATAACACCAATACTTTTGAAATAATTGATCATTCCGTTCCATACAGAATAAAGAGTAAAAATGATGATGAAAAACACCCCGCTTATTACTTTTTCAAAAATGAATGAAATCTTGTGTTCAGTTAATTTAGGGCATGTTGTGAGTTACAAAATATTCAACACCAATGCAGACTTCTGTTCACCTGGGCTGACTGTCTCTCCTGGTCCACCTGGTGAGCAAACTCTCCCAGCTGTTTCACGACTTGTCTCGAGCATCCCCGTCTATGAGAATCCTTGCTTAGTGCACTCTCCTTCATGTTCACCCCGTCTGCACCACAACCACAATGTTTTTTTTTTTTTTTCCCATATCAGTAACACTTGTATCACCATACTGGAATCTCCTTAACAACATTGCAAAAGAGGCAGCATGGGGGAGTAAGTAAAGTGGAAACTATAGATTGGATTGCCTTGGGCTGAAACCCATCATTTAGTATCTGTGTGATCTGGGGCAAGGTCCTTTAACTTTCTGAACTTTAGTTTTCATATCTATAAAATGTGTATAATAATTCACCTACTGCATAGTATTGTCAAGATTAATTAAGTTAATATTAGCTAATACATAAAAGCATTTGGAAAAGTGACTGAGACACAAAGAGACCAATAGTGTTAGCTATTGTTTTCTTTATGTCCCTGAGGGCAGAAACTATCTTCGCCTATAGATTCAGAATTCCTTGCACTGTATCTGGTAAATAAATGGTTGCACAGAACTATGGGTTCAGTTCGAACACAGATGTACCTATTTTCTGAGCAAGTATCTATATAGCACACCTTTTATTCTAATTGAATGTATTCCACTTTTAATTCAGGCTTAGAGATGCCTGTTAGCTAGTCTTTGTTTTGACAGATTTTTAGCTTAAGTTGTCACCTTCATGCTAAGTCTGCCCTATAAGCTATGAAAGGAGGTAAAGAAGCAGGATAACTTTTAACAGCAGGAAGCATCTTATTGGCATGCCATCTGGGGGACAAAGACATTTTGAAATGTTGTATTTTCTCACTACAAGCCTGAGAAATACATTTATTTGTAAATTCCATTAGAAGGCACTGTCCTCTTTCACCGTAATGGGTAGATATATTTGGAGAACACTGGATTGTTTTAGGAGCTTCACATAGATTGTTACAGCTATAGGCTGCAAAGTAAAAATACTTTAACGTGATTATTTCCAAATCAGATGTTGTCTTTTGATTTAAAATAATTTCTTGTAGGACATAATGTTAAATCAAAATTTCTATATATACAAAAAAATATTTTACATTGCATTTACTGAACTTTCTCAATTGATATAGCACATTTTAAATGTTGAGCTGTCAGTAAATAGAATTACAAAGGTTCTTAGAAATGTATATCTGTTTTAAACTTTTAGTTCTTTTCTTAGGCATCTGTTTTTCAATTGAAGTGGAAATTTATGTGAATGTACATAATATAGATCTGTGACCTTTCATCTTTCATCTAAGGTACTGGACTGGGTAGATCATGCTGCTGTTGAATATTGTAGCCTGTATCTTACAGTCATTCTTTAAAGATTACCTATTTTTACTTGGGAGATTTTGATGTGCCTCTTTTTTTTTTTTTTTTTTTTGAGACAGTTGCTTTTAAATGTTTTCTTTAAAAATATGAAGGAAATAAACTCTTAAGGTCAATATAATTCAGAGCAAGAAGACAAAAAAATGAAATTTCGGAGTAAAAGGAAAATGTATCTTTGTTTAGGTTATCATCTTCCCACACTCCAACACCTATAAAGAAAGAACTTCACTGAATGACACAGAGGAGCCTTGAATGAGAGCTCGGAACTGGTGATGGCATATGCTGAAACTAACTAAAGAATTTTAATTGTTCTTAAATATCTGTCCTGGAATGGATAAAATCCACTTTAAGGATAAAGAAGGGAACTTTATAGTAGGAAAAGGACTAAATGTACTAAACACAGCTGTAAAAATCCCTCTTTTTTTTTTAAGCTAATATCTTTTGTCCGACTTCTTTTGAATCAATAAACAAGGATTTAGCTGTCCATAGCCGTCCATAGCTGTGGGTCAACTTATTTGGTCTAAGTCTTTACAACTTTTTCATATAAAAATAAAAGTCCAAGGTCAATTATTTTTCTTCTGGTCATAAATTTTGATTTATTTACAGTTACCGTATTCAGACCACCATTATAAATTTGGAATAAAAATGTGTATACTTTATTAAAGTCCAGTGTCAGTATCCTTTAAAGATTTGCTCAAATGTTACACCTTTCAAGAATGCGACATCTTCCCCCTCCTACCTCCCAATATTCAACATAGTTTTATCGCAATCTACCCAGAGTGATACAAACTAACCTTCAAAGAAATATTTTTTAGCTTAAATCTTTTAGAAAATGACTTTATATTGTTCTAAAAGCAGCTTTGAAGTCAACTATTTAAGAGTGATTTATAAATACAGTTATTTGCAGGCTGCATATCTGTTTATAATACAGCAAATATAGAATGCAGTCTTTGCTACATGTAAAACAAAATTGAGTCAATATGTGGTTTTTGAAATGGAACAAAGACAGAAAATTCTAAGAAAGATAATCCAGAAATAAAATATAAAGCTAAATTTACCAGTTTGCACCAATACCTGGATTCCTGAATTTACAGAAAACATGTTAATTGAAAAGAAAAAGAGGTAGCTGACAGAGATGAAGAATGTGAGTGGAATGAAAATCAGACTCACTGAAAACCAGGTGAAGGACTTAGCATGGTGTACATTTAAGTTCAGGTTTATATGATTCGTGTTCACACAGTCTTGTTCTAAGCTTATCAGAAATGATCAAGTCAATATACAATACTTTTATCCATTATTACAGCTCATGTCTTCTATCTATACAGAAAAATATGTCGCTGTGATATAACAGAAAATGGAGTCATCATTCCCATCTTGAAGACCAAGGATTTAAGAGAATGATGAGCATCTGTGAAGTGACTTCTGAACTATTTTTATTTAGAGGCAACCATGTCCTGTTTTTCTTATCAATATCTCTCAGTAGAGATGGTTTTAGAACCTTTTTTAAAAGAGTATTTTAAATTAAGAGACTGCTGTCAAACAGCTAATACTGTAAGATGATTTTTAAGTTGTGTACCTACAAAAGCTTCATTGAAATTTTGGTTCAAGTATGAATTTATGTTGGGTGGGAAAGTATTTTTAAGTTTAGATTTATTGTTTCTAAAAAATCATTAGTCCATGAATGATTTGGTTATTATCTAAAGAAGAATGTATTTAAAAAATTCAGAGTTCTCTATGTAACTATGTAGAGCATATCTGAAATATAGATGGAATCTATTTCTTTTGGATACTAGTACCATTAAAAGAAATTTATGACAGCATAATTAAAAGATTGGAAATTAAGTTATTGTGTATATAACTGTGACTTTATTATTTGATCATTTTAACTTTAAATATAGTAAAGGAAATCAATATTTTAAGTTCACTTCAAACTAAGTTAACTAAATGATTTCTTATAATTAAGTATGCTACACAAAGAGTTCTATTATAATTTTATTAAACAAATTCTTGAAGATTCTGTGCTAAAAACTACAAGTCAGTTTATCAAAAATTTGTATTTTTATCAGTTTCAGAACTACTATTGCAATTTTATTTTTGTGCTGCTTCTTTCATAAACTCATATTGAAAGATAATTGGATCGAATTGAGTATTAAAAAATTCAACTTTCACTGAAATGTTTAAGCTATTTTTAGTGATTATGTAGAAAGTTATGAACATTAGCTATATTAAAATCAAAAGATTTTAGTTACAATTAGCTTCTATATTCAGACACAGTCACCAGTTTTTAATTTTTAATATGAGAATTAGTTCATCTTGGAAGCCCACTGAATAAAAATTATCCTTTATTTACAATATTGGAGAGAATTTGAAGCAAGGACAGATGATTGACAATAAATATGTCTCAAAGTTGTCAAAACATTTAGATAAAAGCGTAAAAATCCCAGTCCATTTTCTAGCAATTTTATCTGTTGTGACAGCCTTGACGCCTCTAGACTGTCTCGTTGAGAGAAAGCTCCATGTTCCTGACATATATTATTTTAAATTCCCTAAAAAGTCCCCAAGAAACTTGCTGTGCTTCCAAGAGAGCTCTGGTTAGAAGCTGTGGGGTAGTCACATGATACAGTGGGGTTGAACAATGCACATCCCACCCCCCGCCTCACTGACCCATGGCACACAGGGTCCCTAGATTTGGGTGATGCCTGAGCAGCTTCATCATTAGTCATTTTTTACAGCGACCTCCCAGAGAGCTCACACCTGCTGGGGTGGCTGCACTGTGAACTTCAGAGGGAGGAAGGCCAGGCACAGATTAAGCCAAACTCTAGCCTTAAATCTTTTCTTCTCACTGTCTTTAGCTTTTCACCCATGTCTTCCAGCCATTTGCTCTTGGAAGTTGGAAGTGCTCTGTGCATCCTTTCTGCTCTGCCCCATGGGATCTATCTTCTCTAATACGTAGCACCATGGGCAGACACACGTATATCTCCCCTGCTTAGAAACACCAGTCCAAGGATGAGCTCATTTCATTCGTCACTGTCACCTGACCACCCTGCTATTGGCAGCCTCTTAGCTCTGCTGTCCCCCAAAGCTGCTTATGTTCCCTCTCCTGGAACTAGTGGTAGCCCCAACAAATGTGCCGGCCACTTGGTTTCTGCCTGAGGAGGGAAGCTGGTCGCAGAAGCCACATTCCTCTCTCAGAACCTACCACCAGGGTTGGTGATGGTGGAGGCATTTCTGTTGTCTTCCTCAACACACACCTAAAGCCTTTCTTTCATGAACCTGGTTTGAAATGAACTTCTCACCAACATATGCATTCCTAAGCTGGTGGGAAGAAGGGATATTAGATTCATAGTGTCTCAACACCTAAACACTTTAACTGCATACATATATTTATTTATGTCCACCTCAGTAATAAAGACGTCCTTTAAATGAAGACACACAGCTCTAAGGCTGTATTTCTAAAGCTTTATTTATCCTACTTTCCCACATTTTCCCTCATTACTTCAAGCTGGGGTATACATGCAAATGAGTCTTGGGACAAAATCATGGCCCCCTCATGCTCTTCCATTTGGGAAACAATTTCTTCTCCTCTCTCCACTTTTTCTCTCCCCTCCCCTCCTCTGTCCTCCCTGTCACCCCCTTTTCTCTCTTTTTCTTTCCAATCATTTTCCCCCTTCCTTTCCTTATTTCTTTATCTTTCTTTTACAAACTACTTCATTTTCATAAACAAAGAAAGTGTATGCTGACATTGATGAGGCATGAAGACAATTCCTTTAAAGTGATACTTTTCAGAATGAACATCGAAAATGATATTTCACATGTATTAATCATGCAAAGAGAGGTCCAGATATTAGTGATATGCAATATATTTTAGCAACACTGTTTTTATAGAAATGGAAAGAGTGTTTCTTTGAAAGTATTCTGGTTCTAATGCAGATGACATGAACGAAGCAAAGATCATTAATTACTGGTGGAATAGTTCATTATGAGGCTAGAGCAGGTGGATTTTGTGTTTTATGTTTCCTCCCCAGTCTTATCCCAAGGGACAGAATTTTAGTGTTCTGAGCAGAGAAGCCAGGTGTATTATGAGAACATAAAATTTCCTTTTTTAACTCCATGAAATTGATTTAAGAAAACATATTTGCTGTTTTGTAATTAAGAGAAATGACTTGGAGAAATTAAAAATACCAACTCCCTTCCCTGATGCTTTACTTTCTTTTGTGGAAGGTTTGCTTCTCCCATAAGCAGTTTTTATATTAAGAAAACCTCAAAAATGTGGTCTATTAACATCCACTTGAAAAAATCTATAATGATAAATGGTGTAAAAATAAGCAGACATGCAATAGTAATGAGTTTTTAAAAGTAAAAATTGAAAAAAAAAGAAAGTATATTGATTAACCAAGATTTCCCGAATAAAAATCTAACACTTGTAACTTTTTCAATATTTTATAATGTGATTATTTATATACATTTATTTGTATTTCTAACAGTTCTGTTAACTCTGCTTATTTATTAGGCTTTTATAAGGAGAAAAAAAATCTGTGTCGGCCAGATGTAATCTTTTTTCAGTTTATTTATTATTATATTTTATGTCTTACTAGACTTTATTATCAAAAGATGACATGCCCACTGTTCACAGCAGCTGCAATCCATTAACCTAATGGATTGGAATTATAGGTTGCCTTAGGAATTGTCTATTGTGTGCCAAAATCAAATGTAGACCCTACTGTGAAAAGTCTTGACACTACTAAATGCAAAAAATACAATGTGTGCGAGTAGATGTTAAGAAAAGAGATGTAGGGCATTTGACTAACCAACCAGAAAGTAATATGAAGCTTATACCAAAATAGAAAATACTTGCGTTTTCTTGTTGTTATTTAACAGAGTGATCATATACTGTCATTCATCACACAACAATGGTGGATAAACAGTGGGAGCTAACTTTAATTATCCCCCTTTGCTACCAAATACTGGCCATAGACTA
>NW_011888819.1:4344442-4347222 GCF_000151845.1 Pteropus vampyrus
TAAGCAGTTTTTATATTAAGAAAACCTCAAAAATGTGGTCTATTAACATCCACTTGAAAAAATCTATAATGATAAATGGTGTAAAAATAAGCAGACATGCAATAGTAATGAGTTTTTAAAAGTAAAAATTGAAAAAAAAAGAAAGTATATTGATTAACCAAGATTTCCCGAATAAAAATCTAACACTTGTAACTTTTTCAATATTTTATAATGTGATTATTTATATACATTTATTTGTATTTCTAACAGTTCTGTTAACTCTGCTTATTTATTAGGCTTTTATAAGGAGAAAAAAAATCTGTGTCGGCCAGATGTAATCTTTTTTCAGTTTATTTATTATTATATTTTATGTCTTACTAGACTTTATTATCAAAAGATGACATGCCCACTGTTCACAGCAGCTGCAATCCATTAACCTAATGGATTGGAATTATAGGTTGCCTTAGGAATTGTCTATTGTGTGCCAAAATCAAATGTAGACCCTACTGTGAAAAGTCTTGACACTACTAAATGCAAAAAATACAATGTGTGCGAGTAGATGTTAAGAAAAGAGATGTAGGGCATTTGACTAACCAACCAGAAAGTAATATGAAGCTTATACCAAAATAGAAAATACTTGCGTTTTCTTGTTGTTATTTAACAGAGTGATCATATACTGTCATTCATCACACAACAATGGTGGATAAACAGTGGGAGCTAACTTTAATTATCCCCCTTTGCTACCAAATACTGGCCATAGACTATATGTGCATACATCAAAGTCTTATTCAGATTTCCACCTCATGAACGCTTTCATTCATTCAACAAACACATTGGAGTGCCTGCTGTGTACCACACGCTGTGAAGGCTCAAGGCTTCTAGACAATGACAAAGCTGGCAAATGACTAATAAGAAAAACTCTGTAATGCTTGTCACATTCTCATATATTGTCAACGCTGTTCCTCTCAGCCTCATCACACAGCTTCATTATTACATGTAGTTCTGGGAGTTCTCGGGCTGGGGCCAGGTCTGCGAGAAACAGTCTGGGATTTGCCATTCTCGAGTTTGGTATCGACGCAGAAAGGAGAATGAAGAAGGAAGGGTCCAGCTTTCCTTCCAAGAGCCACCTCATGCTGGCATGTGTGGCAGCTGCCCAGGGTGGTGCACTGCCCATTGGCAGGCAGTACATCAGGGTACTTATGGGAGGGCTAGTGCGCTGGTTAACTTGGAGAGGAGTAGCCATTACTGCCACAGTCGACAGTGTTGAGGCACCTTGAATCACCTGTTCAAACCTACAGAGATGATGTTGTCCTGAAAGGTCATTTGTGACATGTCCTGTCTCCTTATCTTCATTTCGCATTTCACTAATTTGTCTAAGGATAATTTCCTTCTATAGAAATATCTAAGTCATTTATTTATATAGAAGATAAAAGAAAATATTTGAATACAATGCTCTGTTACATAGAGATTTAATTTTCAACAATAAAAACAAGATCAAAACTCTGTAGGATTTGTTATTCTGGAATACATATTTTTAGAAAGAGACAAGGAAATAGAAAATAAATCAGACCCAAAGGCTACCAGTCTTCAAAAGTTAAATATAAATATTAACTTATTTTAGTAAAATACTAACTTTTTCATCTAACTATCTTAGGAAAGAAACCCATAAAGTTGAATCATAGTATGCTAACATTTAATCTTTATTTAGGAGAGAGCTTCTCTTTGAATTTTGTATTAGTTTCTCCAGGGGTGAACAAGTAACTCTTCCTGTCTTATCTGTCTCTGTTTTTTTTCTCTCACACACTCTGTCTCATGCAAACAGACACACTCATCCACACAAACAGAATTTGTATCTTTATTTAGTTTAATAATCTGTAGTTGTATTTCTTATATGTTTAGTGCTGTCCTGACCTCCAGCCCATTCATTTGAAAAATGGAATGTTCACTCACTCATTCAACAGGCAATTATTGAGTGCTTATTTTGAGCCAATTATGTGTGCATGTGTTAGCTCAATTATGAATAAGTGAAGTGCTAAAATATGAGGGGCTATGGTCAGGGAACTGGAGAAGGGGTGACGGGAGGAGAAGCTAAATAAACCAGGCAGGGAGACTAGGATTCTAATGGACTAATAAATTGCTGAAGCTAAAGTCTGGGAACACACCAAGAAGGCAGACACTAAGCAGAACAGAAGCAACTGACAGTTTCGAATGGAGAGGGTGAATTGGCACTGCAAGCTTGGGGAAAAGCTGGGGAAAGAGCTGTTTAGTGCCAGACTGGGTGTGGACATGGGACATAATCGAGGGCTGGACAGGAAAGGAATGACTTCTGAAGCTAGAGCTTAGACAGAGGGATCAGATTTGGATCAATCGAAAGGGAAGGAAAGCGCTTCTGGTGAGGTCGAATTACAATTTGTGCATAGGCATGAGAATAAGAAAGAGGGTCACAACTAACGTGGAGGGGAACAGATGTAAATAGAACCCGAGATTAAATAGAACCCGAGATTAATGTACTAAAATATATTAACTGCTACTCTCAAGGAAAGGTTTACAAACTTGCTTTTTGGCCTGGTTGTTAGCCTTTGCCTGCATTGTGTAAATATCACATTATGCTTCAAATAAATTACTTAATTAAGCTCTTGACGATTATTGTAAACTATACCTAAAAGAATGTTGATACTTTACGTTTCCTACAAGAATTACAGATAGATATTTGGAAATTAAAATTTTGATAGGATATCGAGGGACAAAGCCTTACTGGGAAGTGATGTGTAAGTGATGACCTGTTGGAAGTGAACTTTTTA
>NW_011888819.1:4347272-4382370 GCF_000151845.1 Pteropus vampyrus
ATTTCACTAATTTGTCTAAGGATAATTTCCTTCTATAGAAATATCTAAGTCATTTATTTATATAGAAGATAAAAGAAAATATTTGAATACAATGCTCTGTTACATAGAGATTTAATTTTCAACAATAAAAACAAGATCAAAACTCTGTAGGATTTGTTATTCTGGAATACATATTTTTAGAAAGAGACAAGGAAATAGAAAATAAATCAGACCCAAAGGCTACCAGTCTTCAAAAGTTAAATATAAATATTAACTTATTTTAGTAAAATACTAACTTTTTCATCTAACTATCTTAGGAAAGAAACCCACAAAGTTGAATCATAGTATGCTAACATTTAATCTTTATTTAGGAGAGAGCTTCTCTTTGAATTTTGTATTAGTTTCTCCAGGGGTGAACAAGTAACTCTTCCTGTCTTATCTGTCTCTGTTTTTTTTCTCTCACACACTCTGTCTCATGCAAACAGACACACTCATCCACACAAACAGAATTTGTATCTTTATTTAGTTTAATAATCTGTAGTTGTATTTCTTATATGTTTAGTGCTGTCCTGACCTCCAGCCCATTCATTTGAAAAATGGAATGTTCACTCACTCATTCAACAGGCAATTATTGAGTGCTTATTTTGAGCCAATTATGTGTGCATGTGTTAGCTCAATTATGAATAAGTGAAGTGCTAAAATATGAGGGGCTATGGTCAGGGAACTGGAGAAGGGGTGACGGGAGGAGAAGCTAAATAAACCAGGCAGGGAGACTAGGATTCTAATGGACTAATAAATTGCTGAAGCTAAAGTCTGGGAACACACCAAGAAGGCAGACACTAAGCAGAACAGAAGCAACTGACAGTTTCGAATGGAGAGGGTGAATTGGCACTGCAAGCTTGGGGAAAAGCTGGGGAAAGAGCTGTTTAGTGCCAGACTGGGTGTGGACATGGGACATAATCGAGGGCTGGACAGGAAAGGAATGACTTCTGAAGCTAGAGCTTAGACAGAGGGATCAGATTTGGATCAATCGAAAGGGAAGGAAAGCGCTTCTGGTGAGGTCGAATTACAATTTGTGCATAGGCATGAGAATAAGAAAGAGGGTCACAACTAACGTGGAGGGGAACAGATGTAAATAGAACCCGAGATTAAATAGAACCCGAGATTAATGTACTAAAATATATTAACTGCTACTCTCAAGGAAAGGTTTACAAACTTGCTTTTTGGCCTGGTTGTTAGCCTTTGCCTGCATTGTGTAAATATCACATTATGCTTCAAATAAATTACTTAATTAAGCTCTTGACGATTATTGTAAACTATACCTAAAAGAATGTTGATACTTTACGTTTCCTACAAGAATTACAGATAGATATTTGGAAATTAAAATTTTGATAGGATATCGAGGGACAAAGCCTTACTGGGAAGTGATGTGTAAGTGATGACCTGTTGGAAGTGAACTTTTTATCCAGTAGAAAAAGCAAGTGTAAATGTTAAATATCCTGTTTATTCCTGTGTCTGTTTTTGGCTTCAGATTTGTTTTATTGTTCCACGGTAAAAAAAACAAACAAAAAAAACCCCCCCAAAAAAACCTGCACCAAAATGATCCTATCTTAAATATTATAGCTTTATAATAGAATAAATCCAATTAGGGAGAAGGCCTAATAATATACTTCGTCTATACAGATATCTTAGTTGTTCTTAAAATTTTCTCTGCCATATCAGTTTTGATATTCAGCAGGTTGTTTTTTCTGAAAAAAAAAAAAAATCCCATTTAGAATTTGATTGGAATTGCATTAAATCAATATACACATAAAATTCTGCATTCAATTTCAGTGTGGGAGGGGTTCCTCATACAGCCAAGGAATTCTTTGTGACGCCAGTTGCATGTCCTACAATTCAACTCAGTTGTGACACTACCTGCCTGAAGATAGCATCGGACCCCACAGGTTAAAGGTTCAATCTTACAAGACAGCCTGCCCCACCCCCACCCCAACTTCAGAAGCCAATAGCAAGCCCTGGTTATAACCCATGCTTCTGACCTACCGTTTATAGATCAGAGATCCTAACAACCCACTCTTTGGGTTCGATTAATTTGATAGAGCAGCACACAGAACTCAGAAAACATTTTACTTACTTGATCACAGATTTATTATAAAAGCGTAGAATTCAGAAACAGCCAGATAGAAGAGATGCAAAGGGCAAGGTATATGTGAAAGTATTCAGAGCTTCCGTACCTTCGCTGAGCATGCCACTCCCCCCAGTTCTGGTCATTTCCCAACCCTCTTGTTCCCTAATCCTGGTTGTTTCCCAACCTGGAAGCTCTTCAAACCCCATTCTTTGGGTTTTCACAGAGATTTCCTCACAGAAGCAGGACATTAAATCATTGACCACTTGTGACTGATTCAACCTCAAGCCCAGTCTTCCTTCCCTGGAGGTCATGGTGGACTGAAAGTTCCCATTCTCTAACACCATTGTTAGATTTTTCTTTATCCTTAGGTGACCTAGGGCAGTCCAAAAGTCACCATGAACATAATAAAACACATTTATCCCTCTCTTCACTTAGGAATTTTCAATGCTTTCAGGAGCTTTGTGCCAGAAACTAAGGAAGCCAGAGAAGAAGACTAAATATATATCTCTTACTGTAAAACACAATATCATAATACAATTATTCACAATTTCAAGGAAATGAGTTTTTTTCTCAAAGAACAGTGTATTCCTCTATGTATTTCATCCTTCTTCAATGTCTAGCAATGATCTTTTATCGTTAAAAAAATAAGTGCATTCTATTATTTTTATACTGCTGTGAATTGCATCATTTTGAATACTATTTTATAAATGTTCTTTTCAGGCATATCAAAATGAAACTGATTTTGTATAGACGGCTTTTTCATTGAGGCATTTTTTCTAAACTTTTGTTAAACAAAATTCATAATATAACTTCCACAGCGGATATCTTTTTTGAAAGCAAGACTTTATTGAGCTCAAATGCTAACCAAAAAGAAGACTGGTCTTGGGTCATGGAATCTAAACCGCCCGCAGCATGGTTAGGTAGAAAAGACAACATGTTATATTCCGAAGTTTGCAAGAGTTTTTATACATAAAATGGGAATGTTAGGCAGTTAGGAAGATATGAGCCACAGGCGAGTACAGGCCCAATTCAGAGACCTCCCTTAAGACTGCCCAGAAAGACCCATTTAACTGTTAAAGACATCTTTACATCCTGAAATAGAAAAAAGTCAAAAACCACAAAATAGCCCTTGGTTTAGGCCGGTTACAAATGCTTGCGCAGATAGTACATACACTGTCCTTCTTTGATCTTAGCCTCAGTATATGTATTCTTAGAAGTTCATGAATCTAATTACAACAGACTGAATTCTAGGTAACCGCACGCACAGTAGACAAAAAGTTATGTTAACAGCTGTTAATCAAAATGACCTCATATGCCAGTCATCTAGCACCACCCTTGTAACCTCCCATCATGGCCCAAATATAATGCAGACCTCCCCACTTCTATGGGGCTGTGGCCATTTCTGGCATAGCCCATTTCTCTTTCGAAACATACTTTAATAAATCTTATTTTTCCTAAATTTCACTGATCTGTAATTCTTCACTGCATCAGTGGAAAGAACCGAGGTCCCCTCAGCAGCACGTGGGTAATGACTGATTTAGACCACCCCAAACTATGATAGGGGGAAGGGGAAAAAAATAAGTGAGCTGTATAAAAGTTTGTACATTAGCTATGGGCAAAGAGGTGGGAGAAAGTGAAGCAGGGCCAGCTCTGGGATCAGCCCAGAATCGGCATAAAGAAATGTCCACTCCTGTAGATTGGTTATGGGCAGTAGTCTGAAAAGCCCACGTGCAAACAGCAAGCAGGGCATCCTGGACTTCGATGGTCTTTGGCTGAAATAATCTGCAGAAATAGCCACCTAGAAATTAATCTGAAGTTTCAACAGGCAATAGCAGGCATGTGAGCAGCTATTAGTAGACTAACAGTTATGTCTCTTTCTCTCACTTTCCAGCTGCTGTGATTTAATTTAGAACATCTCAGGATTTTCTTCTTGTTACTTTGCATGAATTTTAATCATTTGTCTTTGGATCTGCAGAGTTTTGTTTTTGAATTTTCTTGTAGCCAGTGATCGTTTTCAAGCATTTCTTTCCAATTCCATACACTTATTTCTTTTTTCACACAGCAGTGGAGATTCTCCAATTCAATGTTGAATCGAAGTAGTGATAATTAGTATCCTAATAATGCTCCCAAGCTTAGAAGAAATGTTTCTAACCTTTCACTAATTAATCATGAAGATTTCTGTAGGATTTTGGTAGATTATTTATATTAAGTTAAGGAGCTCCTTTCTATTCTCCTGTGTGAATTTTCTCTGATTTCTTCAAATCCATTCCCAATTTACAATTTTTGTCTTCAGCTGTGTCTGCTGTTTTAGTCTACTAACTGCATTTTAAATTTCAATAACTATTATTTCCATTTCTAAAAGGTCTTTTTTTTGTATTTGTGAATTTTTAAAACTTCTTTTTTATTCCTTTCGCTATTTTTCACATAGTTATTTTATTGTCTATTCATATTCTGTTGCTGCTATTGCCAGTATCAGCAACAGAATATGTTTTTTTATTCCACTTATTGTTTTATTTCCTTGCATGTTTTGTGTGTATGTATGTATATATGTGTATGTATATGTGTAAAGATATATATTTTTTCATATATATAGCATATCATACATATATAAACAATATCATATATAGCATATATAAATAAAATATGTGTTTTTAAATTTAACATAATCTTAGATAATTTTGAGGGCTGAAATTGCAGCTTTTTTTCTTACAAGGGGCGTTAGAGTTTTGTGTATGCCGGAGCTGGGGTTTTGCTATTCTCCTGGGATCTGTTTAGCTTCTTTTAGTCATCCCAGTTTAACGCAAATATTTCAGGTTAAGCCTTCAAACATTTCCTGGGTTTATGGTTTTGTACCTGCTCACTTCCTCTGGTCTCTATCCTGGTTCCTGTCCTTCTTTCTCAAACTTCCTGTTCTGTTGTCAGCCCACTGGTTTGTTGCTTATCTTTTTGAAGAATTCTGTTATTTTCATTAAGACCTGAAATGTGTTGAAAGTTGTACTTGCTGTAATTATTCTGGGAGTATTAAGCTCCATTAATTGGTGCACAAGTGGCAAATTAGATCAGTCACATGCATATCTCATAGAACACTTAAATTCTCTGCATTTTATAACGTAAGTACAGTGTATTAATTAGAAAATGTAATGATAATTGTCACTTTCCCCAAACAAAAATGACAAAATGCAAATATCTTTACTAAAGGTAGCACAGTTAATTGTCTTTTCTACATCTAAGAATTTATCACATAAGAAAACAATTTGCTTTTAGAAATAGAATAAGATTCATTATTCTGTTGCTTTTCATTAATCCCATGTTCATTTTTGGGCAACAAACTCAACCAGTGAGTTTTATTTGGAAAATTTCTAATCTATGAACTATTATTTATTCTGCATTTTATATCACAAGACAAACTTTTAAATGGATCACAAAACAAATAAACCTAATTGATTAAATATTCGCTCATATTTATTAGTCTAATTAGACAATGCACATTCTATCACAAATCATTGTGTGCTGCTCCAGTTCATTTAAGGCATCCCAGTGATATTTATAAATTAATATTGGCATTTCATTATTTCAGCACTTTGCTAACATTATCTGATAAGCTCAAAAAAATAAAAATAAAAAAAGCAACAGAGCATATAAACAGAGAGCAATCTAATTTCACAAAGAAAAGCTCCCGTTCTCCATATACTTGAAGCAGCTAATCTTTGGGCAATACCTCATGGTGAGAGTGGGTGAGAAAGTGGAGGACGTGCAGTGGGACAGCAGAGTTACCTATGGTCTAATTATCTAATTCCTGTACCTGAATGTATTCGAAGTGGGTTGATCTAGGAATTGGATTACATATAAAGAAATAACAAAACACAGTGGTATCAGCACCGAAAATTTAATTGATGAGCATGAATGAGATTACAGAGCAACCAAAACAAGTACTTGCTTTCTCCTGTAGGCACTGTTCTTCATATCTAATTTGTAACCTCTCTGTCTTTCTGATAGATGACTATATATTACAGTACAAACTTACAAGAACTCATTCCACAAGGTCCTCCGTCCCAACCATAGTCTTAAATCGTCGTCTTGCTGTTCTCTTGTCTCTCTCTGCCTGCAACTCTGTTCTAGCTCTTGACTGCCTATGGCTCTGAAACTATGTTCACTTGACAAGATGCTGCTACCAAGACACTTGCTTCATTCAAAACTCCCTTTCACATCCTTGTCACTTAATTGTACAGAATTCCATTAGCGTAAGATTACGACTGCATGATACACTTGACTGAAAGCTTAGGGATAACAGAGAGAATTTTAATATTTTCAGATAAAACTTGAAACTCAATGAAAAACATAAAAACATAACTGTTTTGATAGTCTAAATAAAACGTGTACATTCAGGTGCATACACACATGAGTGCGCGTGCGCAAGCATGCACGCGCGCGTGCACACACACACACACACACACAATCGAGTCTTGCTTGCTTGTTGCATCATCATTTCTCTCGCTCTGAGGATTATCCTTCTATACTTCCAAGGCAAATCTCCAAACTCTTTTGGAAATATCTCCTTTGGAAAAACCCCATTCATTAACGAAAGGAAATGATTTCACCTTAGGATTCATTGCCTTTTTGACATCGTGGCAACCCCAAAACAAAATTGCCCACTAAAATAACATTTCAGAGAGAAGGACTATTAAGGTGACAACGATACTATGGGACAGGGTGGTGGTGGTGTCTACATTCAGCCTATTTAAATTGAAGTTTGCTCAGCTTTGAGTTACTTTGCCAAGGTCTGTAAATGACTTGTCTTTTTGTTGAAAATTTTTCAGTACATAAATCTTAGAAAATACACACACACACACACACACACACACTCACACATACACTTTTTAAGGAACAGTAATATTAATATGAGTCAGCATGATTTCATTGCAGGCGAAGGAAGACAGTTTTTTGTTAACTATAACTTTAAATTTCAAGATATTCTTATCTGTAAGGTCATAGCATTTTCTCCTCCTCTTGTCCCTTTTTTTCAGAGTAACTCTCAAAGAATTCCATTTATAAAAATTGATGACTAGTTACAATGTTTCACCAAACCAAAGAACTCTATTTGATTGATGGTCATCTTTAGTTATACAAAGGTTTACCAGGAGTTTTATCTTAACTTCTCTCACCAAGCTCTGGAAATATAAAGGAGACGTACTATGGACTTTATAACCTCTTTTTTATTTTTAGTGCAAATTCGCAGGGTGGGGAAATTGTGATTCCAGTTACACCTGGATTATAGATAATACTTTCAAGTGCTTGTAATCTTGTGGGATTGAAACCATTAGAAGTTATCACTTTCACTGAAAGTCTTTATGAGTTAGTGGGATGTGCTAAAAATCTGTGGTTCTCATCTCTTCACAGTTAGATCAAGTTCCAAAGTAAGTTGGGTGGTTGGAACAAAAAATGTTCTTCATAAGGTCTTGGGTTTAATATGCTCCAACAGGTAACTACATTTCTAGATCCTGCTTGTTACCAGGGGTACTGGTTCAGAATTAATTCAAATCTGTTGTTCTTAAAGGAAGAGTAAATTGAAATACATATTCAATGGTTGAGGTAGGTAAGGTGCATCTGCTTGGGTACAAAAAAAACCACACTTTCAAAAAGGTTATGACAGCTAATGTCCAATCATAAAGAAAATATATTATGGCTTATACTGTCTAATGCTTATATCTTTTCCCAATGTGTTCTGCTAGTCAAATTATGTCAGTCATTAAAAGATGAGTTTATGTGTTTACATGGTTTATTCACGTGAGGCTGTATTCAATAGTTTTTGTTGTTGTTGTTGTTGTTTTTTTAATTAAAGTGGTCTGGAATAATCTGAATGACATTTAGGGCATTGACATGGCTGCGACCACTGTTTTTTAATTACATTTCCCGCCAACCAAGTGTTAAGCAACCGAGAGTAATTTAGCCTTCGTCAACACAAATCAAAGAGAGTGGGAACACTGGAAATTATCCAAATTACATGAATTAATTTGCTAAACTAGAAAACTTAAACTCCAAATAGCTCTTCATTGTTTTGTCTATGGAAACAATAAACATGATGATTCAACACTAATGACTGAGTTTGTCTGTGGTTGAGAAACAGTTGGTAAACTCTCCAGCTACTCTGATCAAGTTAATACTTCAAACTAAACCAAATATTTAAGGTCGAAATTGGAATTTTTTCATCCTGAGTTATCTAATTTTATTATCTATATGGATCAAATTTCCATGATCATTGCTGTTTTTCTCAGTATTATTCTCCTTACAGGGCAACTGCCGGATGGAGCTAGTGAAGATTTCCTAATCAAAGATTAGAGAGTTTTATTTCATTAAGGCTTGCCACACATTGCTACATTTATCTGCCCTTGAGAAGCAAATTGACCTCAAAGGTACTTTGAATGAAGCCTGATCTATAATCTTTGTCACCTGAATGTTGACCTCAGTATATCTATCACATTTTTTTTTTATTAAATGAAAGAAAATGTATTAAAATTGGTATAATATTTTCAAAAATACATCGAATCTACATTACAGTCAATGTATTCTCAGTCCAGCAATGGAGCTTGATTTAACAGAAAAATTTTATGGCCCATTCTGGTGTTTAGTTTATAGCTTCTGTACCATGTTTGCCAAAACAATAAAAAGTCTGCTTTATGTAATCAACAAAAATAACAAGCATTTACAGGGTTGGGCAAACTGGGAGATGGTTAATTGTAATGTGCTTTATAGTTGCAACAGAGATATTATAAAAGACTGGTGACATACACATCTCAAAAAGACTTTAGATCGTGAAATTTGCAAATATGTATGGTCTTCCTTTAAATAATTATAAATTCTTCACATGGAGAAGAGACAGATGTAGCAGAGACTCAAAGTGAATAATAGTGAAACAAAGTTAATAATAAAACCAAAATAAATAGTGTAATTTAAACACTGAAGATTAGATTTGACTCTGTTAGGAAGTAAGTTATATATATTTGACAGAAATGTCAAACTAAACCTCACAGGTTAATAATTAAAGTTTAATTTCTTATAGTGCAAAAAATTATGTAAAGGGTGTATGAATCTACAGCCTTGGCATTATAATGCAGCCATAACCAAAATGTTTAAAGCTTCTTAAAGGCTTATAGAAAAATATCAAATTATAAAAAATAAAGTTTAAGCATACTAAAGGGCTCAATTTTATAAATGATTATTTACTCCATTTCCTCATTCTGCACATCAACATTGTGTCTTAAGGTCACACATTTAGCATCTCTTGCATTGTTCTATGCCCTACATTTTTTTTTCTTGGTAAAGCAATAAGCTAACAATGTGTAATAAAGTCTTCCTTAACAAAAGGAATGCATCTTCTTTATAAACTCCTGCAGGGGTTGATGCTAATTATAAAAGATGATTGCTGCTCTTTTTAAATTTTAAACTAGAAATAAATGCAAATGATAGCAGTCACGTAATAGAGTTATGAAATAAATATGGTGGATTTAAATAAAAGCAACTATAGACCTTAATTTTGTTCTTCTATTTCCCTAAATATTTGGATATCAACAGGTGCATGTGATCAGAACCTTGGAAATATTTTGTTATCCCCCAAGTCTATATTACTCTGTTTAAAATTCAAATAATATTAAACTTTCATGTTTAGTGACACATTTGAAATCCCCTTGGAAACACTTTTCTATCCTTGTTACATAATTTATAACAGTGATGGTCTCCTTAATATGTGGTTGGCTTGTGGAGAAATTGCTATTTAATTTTGAGTTTGATAACATAGACCCTAACTGCTAAGAAATCCATTTCTCTTAGAGATTGATCCTGGTTTTATTCAACAACTAAATATATTGAAGTAAAGTTGTAATTATTTTTACATTGTATTTATAGCACTAAGAGAAATACTAAGAGTATCTGTGTAATCATCCTTTAGGGATTTCAGTGGTTCTCTGTTGTTTTTCATGTGGTCTATTACAAATGAAAGAAATCGAGTGAGCTATAATGGCAGTATTTTATTCAGGTTGGTTGTCCTGTTTCTTTGTTATTTAAGAGAGCCAATAACTTTCCAACTATTTTCTAGGTTCTTCTTGGGGAGAGTCCACATGAGAACATCTACTCTATCATCAAAGAATAAAATGAAGAATTAAAATAGCTGGTTCTCAAATAGCATTGGCTTCATTTTACAAGTAACACATAAAGAGTGAATAACTACTTAACCATGGTAAAAATAGTTAACAATGTCTACACAGTGCCCGTTATTTAATATGTGTTATTTATGTTTTACATAATAATACAAGGTAGATATTATTATTATTCATACTCAATAGTTGAGGAAAATGAGGGCGAGAGAAATTTAGTAAACCTGCATATGGTCACACAGTTTAGGTTGCTGGACAAAGATTCACACCTTTGCTTAGCTTTCTCCAAAACCAAGCTCTTTTCCTTGCACTGGGTGACTCCCAATCCTGATGAAATTTAAAATTACAAATTCAGTCTATGGCCATGTCACCCTGAACAAGCCTGATGCCATCTGATCTCAGAAGCTAAGCAGGGTTGGGCCTGGTTAGTACTTGGATGGGAGACCACCCAGGAAGACCAGGTGCTGTAGGCATAAAAAATAAAATAAAAAATAAGCGATTGTAAGTTGACAAGGTTTTTGCAATCTGTGAGGCCAACCAAGGGTTACCTCGCCTAAAAATAAATAAATAAATAAATAAATAAATAAATAAATAAATAAATAAATAAATAAAATAAGATTACAGATACAGTTCTAAAAAGTGTGTTAGTTTCTCCCCTTCTGCTGATGCCCAGGAGGGGGAAGGAACTGGAGTGGTTTTATATTTGTGATTTTATGAGGACCCTTAACATCTTTTATCAGTTACACTTAGTGTGTCAACAAGGAATGGAAAGTCCCAATAGTTGCAGACAACTGCTATAGTTTTCACTTTAGTACATACAGCAATATGGTTTAGACCAATACTGGCTGTTAGAAGTATAAAGTAAGCCAAATATGTAATTTAAAATTTTCTTGTAGTTATTCTAAAAAGTAAAAATAAACAGGTAAAATTAATTTTAAAAATTAATTTTATTTGACACAAAATCTTAAAATGGTATCATTTTCACAAGAAAAAAATTCTTAATGAGGTATTTTACATTCTTTTTTTTCATATAGTCTTAGAATCTGTTTGGTATGTTAATTACGTTTATGCCCATCTCAATTAGGACCCTAAAGTGTCATCAGAAATACTAAATATGTATTTAGATTACATAAAATATATAGATGGAGAAAAGATACTTAATCAAGTATCTGAAGAACTTTCTGATTATTGTGCCTATCGATCTTTCTCTCATTGTAGAGCCAAAGAGGGAGTGAGAAGGGCAGCTAAAGATGTAAAAGAAAAAGTTAGATTCGGTAGTGCTACTAAAGCTCAAAAGGAAGCATGTTTCAAGGAAAAGATAGTATCAATTCATTAAATGAGAAGAAAAAAAAGGTGAGAATGGAATACGCATGACAGATTTGGAATTTGTTGGTGTCTTTAACAGGTAAAGATTCAATGGAACAGAAGTTAAGAGTAGAACAGGTGGAAAAGAGAATAGAAGGAGTCAAATAGGATGGCTTCCGTACATGCATTTTGCTCTGTTTCCTTTTCAGATCTTATTAAAATGAGAGTAGAGGAAATGTTATTATTTTTTTAAACGCAAGCCTTTTAGAACAAAGTGGATGAAAGAGCAGTCAGTAGATTTTTGAAGACAGGTGTTGGATGAAAGAGTGGTGAGCCTGGACTTGGCAGAGTAGAAAACACGGAACCCCCGGTGTCCTCAGAGGAGTGACAAGAAGAGCCATGATCATTCTCCTGAAAGCACTGGCAAAACACTTGGAGCCAAGCCTTTTTAGGTCAGAGTTTAGGAGTGAGAAGTGCTTCCTGGTACAATATCAGCATTTTGTCTCAGTCAACGTCTTCTAAATGCTAAACCACAACTGTAACAAAACCTTTTGCCGTATATTTCTAGTACCCTAGGGTCTAGTGTGTGTGTGAGTGTTTCAGTAGAAATAATAAGATTATGTTTTTGAAATTACCTTATGATTATTAGTTTTTTAGGAACATTAAAAGCTAACTGAATCATATGGTAAAGTGGAAAGAATGTAATGCTTAGGATTTACACAGACTTCCTTTAGACTGACTTTCTTTATGTGTAAAAAGAGAATAAAAATATCCAACGTACAGAGATATCTGTAGAAATGATGATGTACACATCAAAAGTGTCGACTGCATATTTGGCACTAAATGAATATCAACTCCCTCTTTGTCCTTTAACTTTACGAAGAGATCTAACTAAAATAAATCAGCTAAAACGAAAACAAAGCAAAGCGAAGACAACTGAATTCCAAGTCTATAAGAGAATCATACCAAGTGGCATTTGGTGAGTTAAAAATGAAAATTTGGGACAATTATACTTTCTCAAATTTTATATAAGTAATCAATTGATTTCTCTTTTTATAACATAAGCACTGTAATTATAAATAAAAATGTTTATGTTTTTAAAAACCTTTTCTGTTCATAGTTTGCTAAACTGTGCAAGTAGAATAAATACATCTAATTTACGCATACAGAATCTAAACATTGTAAAACAAACTTTAAAATCCGTGGGAAAAAAAAAAAAAACAAGGATAAAACACTACAGCCTTTAAGTGGTTTCTAAAAGAAATTTCACATATCTTGTTTATTCTCCTTTGTCATTTTTTTTTCAAGAAAAAGAAATCTCTTTTAGATGTTAAAGTATTTTATCAACAGCCATAAGAACACTGTATTTATGTTGCTAAGGGCTCCATTTTAAAAAGCAACAAGTTTTTTGTCCACTTATATTGCATTTTTTTCTCTGAAAAGAATATATTTACTTTTCTCTAGTGCATGTAATGAAATAAGCAATGGTAGAAATAGTCTGACTCTAATGATGGCAAAATGTAAATTGCATCCAGCTCACGTCATGATTGCAGTCCAGAGTTAAAGAGTGTTTGCACACACAATGAATTATCTTTCTCTACAACCAAATGTGTATCTTAATTCTGAATATAGGCCTTAGGCAATTATTAATCTTCAGTAGCAGAAAAACTCAAGCCAAATCTTTTTATGTTACCTCATTATTCCTGTTCATAAATAAAAATTTAATTTCTGTAATGGTGCTTAGTGCAGTCAACTGTTATATTATTAATTATAGAACTGCTGCTAATGCCTAGAAATGATATTTTAATAAGGTTTAATCTCTTTTCCATATTCTAGTGTCTTTCATAATTGTATCTCTGTTTTCCTCCGTGCTTTTATTTTATTTGCAAACAAACTCAGCAGTGCGAGCTGTAATTCCAAGTTGGCTGGTATTTCTGAGGCAGCCATATCACTCATAATTCAGGCTCTGTGTATTTTTTTCAGAAAGAAGAGGTTGGGGGTGAAGAAAGGCAACTTTATCTCAAATACCAACTGTAGTCTTGAACCACATCTCAGACTCTGGTTTTAAGATTTAGTCCCTTTACAATTGCTGAGGGATCTTTTATATATTTGACAATTGTTCTTGAAAGTTTTTCAGCCAGAAATTGTTTTATGTATCACAGGAAGCATATATATATATATGCTGCTCCCATGATGATCTCTTTATATATATATATATGTATATATACACACATATATATGTATATATATATATATTTTAGTTATGCTTTAAAGCAGTAGGGAATTCTTCAGATAGAAAGTATAAACACCTGTGGTCATGTATATAATGGCATAAAGAGGGTGAAATTGAGCTATTTCATTCCTACATATTTGGTAGTTTGTTTCTATTCAAGAGGATGCCAATTATCATTATGAAAGCTGTGTTATTTTCTTTATTAAGTATAGGGACTGAGATCTAAGCTGTTTTGGTAGTGTTTCTTCCTCTTTATTATCCAGAATGCGTAGTATTTAGTTCTATTATGCTACTCCCATGACGATCTCTTTATTTTTCTTTCTTTTGTTCTTAGAGCACTTTAACTTTACTTCAATGTATGATATATTTATGTAATTGCTGTGTTTATCGGATCAACTCCCAAGAGAGAAACTTATCAACGCTTTTAGTTCCAATGTGTTGGAAGATCAGCTCTCTGAGGACATTTTTATTTCTTATGGTGCATAACACTGATGAAAACTTGTAATAGAAAGGAGGAGTCTAACCTACAGGTCAATTTCAAGAGGGAGAATGGGAGCGGAAATAGAAATCTATTCTACTTGTGCCACAAATATTTACTGAGCATTCCAAATGTTTTAGTTACTGAGCAGTACTAGGAACATGGACAAATAGGAAAAAGCTTGAAAAGCTCATCATCATTTTTTGCAATGTACTGAGTTAAGTATGGTGAGAGAAGAATGGGACATATTGGCCTATTTGGGATTTTTAAATCTTGATGGGTAAAGGAGATTATGTAAGAAAGTGTGTAATTGAAAATTAGGAGATCTAGGGATGACATTTTGGGAAAAATTTAAGAAATAGAGGAAGGGGATGAAAAAGGAACTTTTATGAGAAATAGGTGGTATACAGGAGAAAATGGAATAAAAAAAACAAAGGTAAAGAAAGTTACAGAAAGAGGTAATGATCAATAACATAACCTGCTAGAGCGAGGGCAGGTTCTGTGAGAAATGAGATACATATTCTCCTTGATTTGGCATCTTCAAGAGCACAGTTCAGTGAACTTTTTCTGTAAAGTACCAGACAGTAAATATTTTAGGCTTTGAACACAATATGGTCTCTGTTGCAACTACTCAATTGTTATTGTAGGGCATGAGCAGTCCCAGAGAATACACTGATGAATGAGTGTGGCTGTGCTTCAGAAATGACTTGTTATACAATAGCATGAGGTTCCAATTGGGATCATGGGCCAGAGTTGCCAAGTACATGAGGAAACTGAAGTGAGAGAGTTTTAGTTAGTTGTTTGAGACTAGAAAGCCAAAATGTGACAGAGGCAAAATTACACATAATCTAATGCTCATGATCTCTTTACTCCATTACGTTACCTCTAAAGTAGTAAAACTACAAGTCAGTTGGGCCCAGATTGGTTTGGATTAAATTCTCTCATTGAGTACTATAATCCACATACATTCAATCATCTCTTTCTAGGGTCATTTGCTTTTAATAAATGCCTTACTTACATTAGTCTCACTAGCCCTGATATGGATGGGAGAAGCAGTTTCTTCTGGCTTATTTTGTAGGTTGTTCATCCTCTAAAGTGTTGCCCCTCAAAAGGTGTCATGGAATTTGACAGTCATCCATTAGGAATCTCTTTTTAACATGGGCATCAGTAACTAAATTAGTGTATCATATATGAATTAGTATATCATATATGTATTTATTTGAGATATAATTGACATACAACATTGTGTTAGCTTAAGGTGTACAACATAATGATTTGATATATGTAAACATTTTGAAATGATCACATATTTTCAAACAATCTTGGCAACATGGGTGATAGGTAGACTCGGAAAGAAGTAGAAATCAAGAAAAGAGGAAATAAAGAAAACTGTCTTCACTTTACTACACACTTGCTGAAATTATTAGAAATTAAAAATAAATATCTCAGCAATTGCTGTTGTGCAATTTTTATAGTATAGTTTTAAAAATTATGTTAGTATGTGCTACTGATTAAGAGATGTCCTAAAACTTGTATTATTCTCAGACATTAAAAATATTGAAAATAAGATTTGTGAAATGTAAGTTGAGTGTGATGAGTTTCATGTGGGTCTTTGATATTCATGTTATATCCACCTCCATTTCAATTTTAATATGCCATACTCTAATCACATTACCTAAAATTATATTTTTACTGTGTAATAAAAGTGGCCAGTCATATAAAAAAAAAAGTGTCAGCATTTTAACATAAGTCAGTAGAGATCAGTAGAGAGAACATGTGATAAATGTATTTATACTTGTACATATGTGCAAGTATAAGAGTTAGTGAATGACTGAGTGGGTGAATTCCTTAATCATGATTTTCAAAAGGTCTTAGGGTACAGTTTTATTATTCTATGACAATCTCACCCAGAGACAATAATTGTATTCCCTATATGAGGAAAGAAATAGATAAAGCTGCTGGTTAGGGTGACTCTTTGACAATGTTGATGGAACATTAAGGATCAGCAGGGACCCCCAGGAGGTTCCACCCCATAGCATCTTCTGGATTGAAAGCAGCAGGGGAATTCTATTCCACATCATTTCCCAAATCATTTCTCTTCTTGAGAAGAATGACTAACAACTGTGAAGGAAAATTGAAGTCATAGTAGACTTTTGAAAAGAGGAGGAGGTTATGACCATGAAAGCGTATGGAAATAAATAGACCAAAGTAGTTTTAAAATAATGAAAGCATCTCGTAAAGTTTACTAAACATATGTGTGCATTTATAGTGGATCTTTTAATTACTTAGAATTCTCGGTTCAATATTTTAGGTTTTAACAATGATATATTTTTATGTCTTTCCTAGTACAGAAAGAAAGCATTGTCATAATTTTAGAAAAAAATATAAAGAAAACCTCTCACTGGATTTCAAAAACTATGTTTGGTGAATCATTACTTATTTTAAGTATAAAAAAGTATTCTGATTCCTTGGAGGTTCAAACAAATCTGAGAGTTCAGCTTGCCTTCGAGTAGTTTTTGTTGGAGATATGAGCTATTATTTGTATAAGATGTACTACAAATATTTTCCTTGAATGTACATGGTTTGCTGATGTGCTCCCTCTTCTTCCTTCTATTGTCCTATGCCTGACTAAGAACAGGGATGAAAAATTGATTTGGCTTAAGGCATTAACAAAATCTTAACTTCTGGAAGCAAGAGATGAGAGAGTTTGCTGAGTCAGCAAACCTGCACTGTATAGTTTGTGACAAACTCCTGCGCCCTAAACCTGTTTTGAATGTATATTATTTTGTACATGTGAAAAATGAATAAAATCCATAGAAGAAAGAGAAATCACATATTGTACAATTTGATTAAAATTATTGAGGATCCTACAATGGTATTTTAGGGGTCTGATAAAACCATATTAAAACATCGATATAGAAAACAAATTCTTGGAAGTAAAAGGAACAATATGCTGCCCCTTTACCTCCAAAGAATACCTGATTGGTGCCATACGTAGCTCAATCTTTCTTTAAAGTGGTAAATTTCTTTCCTCAAGTATCAAAAGTTACTGCCAGACTATCAGTTTTATCTGTTGTTTTAATGCCAGTGTTTAACTACATTTGATCAATCCTTCTCTAATCCTATTCACTGCCAGACAATCGATAGGTGATTAATAAATGTAAAGTACTTAGAACATAGCCCAGCCTATAGTAAGCACTCAATAAATATAAACAATAAACATATTTTTATTATTTTTAATGGATAACTTCTCAGTTAAGTCTTTGCATGTAAAATCTGATCCAAGAATTGAATAAACCATTCGAAATCTTTTTCACCATGCCTCCTGCACAGATGTAACTCAAGTATCTTCGTACAAGTAATTTTCATAAAAATTAATAAGTATTACCACTGTGCTTTTACTAGGAAAAAACCCAATAGCAATTGAGGGAAATATGTAAAAATGACATATGAGAAAAGATATTTTAAAAGTTCTTTGTGAGTTAATTAGACACTTAAAGATGCTGTCAAAATGTAGTTTGCATGATTTAAGATGAAGTCTTTAAAAAGGGGGATAATATCCGATAAATTATCCTATCAACTGCTGTACATAATCCTGTTATTTCAGGCAAGATAATTACATAGTAAATAGCATTAGCTATTCATTAGCTGTAGCTATTCTAGATGATTCTTTCTCAGTTGGGCAGATTTAATTTAGTGACATGAAAAGTACTGCAAATCAACTCTGTCATATGAACTAAATAAATACAAGAATAAAAAAGTAGGGAATAATTCATTTACAAATGAAACTAGTCTATCTTTAAAGTATAAAATTTCTGACATCTGGTCATGATATTACATTAAATAGTTGTAAATATCTGTAAGTAATAGCATTAATAACCAATAGAGTATTTTGCTAAGAGCTATGAGTGTATATGGGTAAGATGTTATAAAAGTCACTAGCAAAATAATTAAATACTATCATATTTTTTTATCATAGTCAAAATAGAATTTTTCTGTCTGTAATCAAGTTTTCATTCCTGCCTTAGGTATATTGTTTACAGAAAAAAATGTGATTGAGTTTTATATGAACATTTAAATATTATCATTTACTGTCTTAATAGGAATGCAGATTTACTTGATATTTTTTATAAAACATTTTCAGCAGAAACATAAATTCTTATGGGAAATATTAAATATTTCCCCCCAAATTATCTAATTTAATGACTTGGTTAATTATTTGTCTTTATTTTTGTCTGAAATCTTACTTAAGATTTCTAAAGAATGCATTTTATTCAGATAGTTATTTCTATAAATGACTATTTCACATTAAATATTATTTTCCTGCTGATAATTAGGAAAAATTAAATGCCACCCTGAAAACCAGGAACTTTCTGTTGGAAAACTACCTAATGGACAATTTATTTGAGGTTTTGTACTCTAAACCTTCTATATTTTCAAAATGTATGTAAGCTGAAGTGTTTTCTTGAGAACGATGTTGCGGAACATGAACAGCTCATCAGGTAATCCTAGCTATTTTAACATCCCCTAAGGAAAAGTTCCTTAAGTAAATACATGGCTAGATGGAGAAGATAAAAATTGTTATGATTAACTTGGAGAAGAGAAACCTAAGGGGATTATACAATGATTGTTATAGCTCCGCATCTGTAATATTCTTATATAGAAAATAGACTTAAATTCTATGTTTTCTTCCAAAGTAACAGTGAACCTAATTTCAAAGAGAAAAGTTTGATTCATTCTTTCCATATCTTAACATCCAGATGTTAAAAACAATAGTTAATGTGTATGAGTTTTCTATTTTATACCAGTTTTTTCTCTAGAATAGAAATCTCTATCATCTCTCTCTCTCTCTCTCTCTGTCTCTGTCTCTTTCTCTCTCTCTCATCTCTCATCTATCTATCTATCTATCTATCTATCTATCTATCTATCTATCTATCTATCTATCTATCTATCTATCTATCTAATCTATCATCTATAATCATCTTCTATTTATTTGTCTATTTGTCTATCTGTCTGTCTGTCTGAATAGCAAATATTTGGCCTTGTCTAAAACATCCATAGAAACATTTGGTCCACACTGACTCATCTACTTCACCCCATATGCTATTATTATAAGCTAGGCTTCTGAGGGAAGAGTTATTATTGGCAATACAGCCACAACACAATTATTGGACCAATAAAATATGAAATATTTTTATGTGTTAATGTTGTAAACCAAAAGTATAAATAAACATTAATGGTTTATTTATTCTTTTGAACTCAGGAAAATTTTCTAAGCAGGAAAATTTTTGACTGGACCAAATATCAAGGACCATTTGGTATGGATCAAATATGCTCATAGATGTTTTGAACAGGATCAAATTTCAAGGACCTTTTTTTGTGAACCCAATGTCTCTGTGGATGGTTTAGACTGGATAAAATATCTTACAAGGGTTTATCTAGCTAGTCTATCCTCTGATAACTGTCAATAGAACAAGTATCATCTAGAGATATAAAATTGCCCTTCATAATGGATTTTACTCTGCATCACTATCTTTAGAGGACCACATATCAAAGTGATGCAAACAGTTTCTGCATAGATAGTGGTTGAAAAAAAATAACTTCAAAGACCCCTTTAAGTGCTCAGATTCAATATACTAGAGATTGCAGTAGAACCATAATGAAGACTTCTTAGGATGAAAGATAACTATATAAGTACATTTGAGCTAAATGTGTCCTGAATAATATTAGCTATACTTTTCTCTGTTTATTGCCTCTTTCACCATGTTGGTTAATTCTTAGCTTGAAAGTCAAAGTAGATGTAAGCTCTTCTTGCAATTCAATCTCATAAATGCAGAATCTACCATCACAATTAATGCAACAAAAATTATTTCTTGCTCCTTTCACAATGTGATGGAGTCAAGCAATTCGTTAGGCTTTCTAACTCCAAGAAATGACTCAAGGATCCAATAACTTTTCATCAGATGCCTCAGTTTCCAGCTGTAAGATGGGGAAAATGAGATAGTGAAGGATCACAGAATACCTTTGAGAGGGAGGATCTGGAAATGATGTTCGTCTCTTTTGCCCATATTTTATAGATAACCTATTTAACCCCATGGCCCAGGATAGGATAACACCAAGAAAAGCAGGGAAATAGAACTTTCCTGTGAGCCCAGGAAATAGAAATAGAGAGTCTCTATAGCTAAATTATATAAATCTATTCAAAGTTAATGCTTAACAGTTAAATACATTCTTTATTTAATTGATATTTATTAAGTAATTCTATGCCAAGCCTTTTGGTATGTGCTATATATAAAATATTGATAAAACTCTTTCTCTACACTTACATAATATCCACATTAAATTGATTTTGCTATACGCACAACTCTTTTAAATGCCACTTCATTACTTTGCTTATAGAGTTAAGATCATTCAAGGTAATCAGTAAACAAACATTAATTTGACTGAACTCTATTAATATAAGTATTTTGTGGATTTATTTTCTTTTAAAGGTTTTACGTGCTTCTTCCAAGTACTTATTCTGTATAATTTTAATTTTGGCATAATTGTTTATGTTTAAAGAGTTATGACTACAAACCAAGATAAATCTAGAAAAAGGTTTTGAAAACAGAAAATAAAAGTAGAAAATCATAACAATAAAAAATACTTGAATGAAGTGAATTATATGTGTGAAAGATGTTCTTATATCTATGAATAGTATAATAAAAATATATGGATTGGGTCTTTGTCCCCAATCCCTGGCACAGAGCTCTTAAAAATCTTTGGAATTTCCTGAGTGAGAAATGTCGTTTGTTATTTGAAATTAGCCCCTTTCAATCATACCTGGATTTATGCTAATGAGGAATTCTGTGTGGTGAGAAGATAAAGCGGGGCCTTGCAGATAGCTTTGTGATGGGATCTGGTCACCAGAAAGACCAAGTGTATGATTAGAAGGTTGAAACTTTTAGCCCCACCCTCTGACTTCCAAGCAGGGTCAAGGATTTGGAAATTGAGTTCACCAATAGTTGATAATTTAACCAATCATACTATGTACTAAAACCTACATAAAACCCCCTAAATGGAGTTCAGAGAACTTCCAGGTTGGTGAACACATTGAACAGTTGAGAGGGTGGTATGCCTGAAGACAACATGAAAGCTCTGTGCTGTCCCCTAACCTTGTCCTATCCATGTCTTCCATTTGGTTGTCCCTTGAGATGTATCCTTTATAGTAAACCAATGATAGTGAGTAAAGTGCTTTTCTGAGTTCAAGGAGTCACGTTAGTGAATTATTGAACCAGAGAAAAGGTCATGGGGACTCTCAAATTTGTAGTTGGCCAGGCAGAAATGTGGATAATCTAGCCATCCTATTTACAACTGGCATCTGAAGTAGGGGCAGGCTTGTGGGATAGATCCAGTAACCTGTGGGGTCTAATATTAACTTCATGAGTTAGTGTAACAATTGAATCGAATTGTTGGGCACCCAGTTGCTATTGAGAACTAAAGTATTGGTGCTGGGAAGGACACCAGTTTGGTATTTGATTAATATGGAGTAGAACCTCTCATATCCCTAAGAAATGAGACACAACGTAGTTTGCACTTTAACTTGAAAAAAGCAATTATAAATGACTAATATAATTCCTTTTTCATCAAACATGACATAAAGTGAAATGATGATAAAGCAAATTCATGGATTTATTCAGCATTTAACTCTCTCCTGTATGTTGAGAACACCACAAAGCCCTAGAAATAAAAGAATATGACATAGTCCTCAATGTTTAGAATTTGCAGTGTAGTGTGTGAAGTGAATATCTAAACAGATACAAACAACATAAGGAGGTAAGTGCAAAGACAAAGATGGGCATGAGGTTATAAGGAGCCTGGAGAAAACAGTCTAGGAGCAGAGAGAAGTCTTGGTAGTGGACAAATAAGTAGGGCAGTAAGTAGCCTAAAATATGGACTTGAGAAAAGTCTGCTTTAGTATGTTTGAATAATAATCTGTTAAATTGTCTTCTGATATAAATAATATGATTTAATTATTTTTCTTACTCATTTATAATCTATAAGATTAGAACAAGAATAGTATTTTAAAGATATTTCTGTAAAAATGAGAAAACAATTTAACTCTTGATGAATTTGAATTTCTTAATAGAGCTATAAATAATATTGCAGTAATCCAGTAATCAGCCACAGGGGATATTAACTTGGACCAAGGTGGGCTTGGTGGAGATGGAGATAAGTGGGAAGATTTAAGTGAATTTTAGGATGTAAAATCTGAAAGGCATAGATATGAATATCAATAAATAAATCTCAAGTTTCTGGCATTGATATCTGCATAGATGGTGTTGCCCATTCTTGGGACTGAAAATATGAGAGAAGATATTAAATTCCTTTAAAGGCTTGTAGTCTCTACATTTTTTGAAGCATGATATAAAAAAACCTAAATTCTAATTTATCAAAAGTCTAATTAAAAAGTAATATAAAGTTTCTACATCATGCAATTTTAAGTAAATTTTATTTTTAATTTAATTTTTTGACAAAAGTAAGGTGTAATTGTTTAGATGTTGGATTTGTGTGTGTATATGTGTATATCTGTGTGTGTGTGTGTATGAGATATTAAGATAGCTTACCCTGTGAAACTGTTTTAAAAGGCATGTTTAGTTTCATTTCATTTTACATTTTTCATTATCAATACTCTAGATTTCTTGTGTCAGGATAAAAGAGTCTAATGAACAAACTAGTATCTTGATAGAAATAAGCACTCCAGTGAAATTAAAAAAAATTGTTTGTAGAACAGTATTGACCTGATTAGTTTAGAAAATATACAGTATTATTGGTGTCCTGCATTCAGAAAACTAGTATAGAGGACACTCTCTATCCTTCTGTACACTGGATCTAATTTAAATTCATAATGCCACCTGCTATCACTGCTTTTCATTCTGTGAATTTTAATGACTAGACAGAGAATTTAGCAGAGCTTGATACACTATAGAAAAACACAGAGGGTTATACTGGTGTTTATTTTTTATTATTGAAAAGAAAAAATCTTAATGTCTACAACCAATCTGAAGAATGGCATATATATGATTTTTTTATATATATATAATAAACCAAATTTTATGGTGGGGAAATATATATTTTAATTCTCCATTATCACTCCATATATCAAGAGTAGGGTAAGATAAGAAATTAATTTCTAAAATATCATTGAAGATTTTTAAAATGCCACTGTAAACTATTGCTTATGAAATTGAATGACAAAAATATTAAAACATTAAAATTGAATTAGAACAATTAGAATTAAGATAATTGGACTTTCATATTTAGGTTGCGTTTTGGTATAAAATATAGTGTTATAAACACACAGGGATTGCAAGCAAACAGTGCTGATTAAATAGATTACTTTGATTAGTGTGTACAAAATGGTGTCTTATGATTTTGTTGTCACTTAGCAGTGATATAAAATATTTCTCCATATGCTTTCAGGTGAACAATGTGATAGGATGACAACTCTCTAATTAATTTAGAACTTGATACCTCATCCATCTAATGCTTCCTGTAGCTTTTACACTAATGTAGTTGCTTATATGTTAATACTTGTTAACTTGGCATTTTCCAGATATGTTGACAGGAGGAAATTAAGAATAAATTTTGTAAAGGTTAGTTAATTGCAGATAATAAATTTTGTTATGCAAAAATGAAAATGATTTAATTTTCCAACTCATATTAAGCCAGTAAATTAAAGCTTACCTTTTATTTGCAATGTTAAATTGCCAGTCAGGCTGAAGGTTACTCAAGTATAAGAAATTTTAAGTTTCTAAGTGTTTTTTGATTTTTTTCCCTTGGAAGGAATCTAAGGACACAACTTTGATCCTTTGAGGCACGCTTTAGAGCTCTGAGTCAATTATATGATGTATTTCTACCCTGGAATGAACCCCCCAATGCTTAAGCCAAAGTTTAGAGTAGATGTAATGTAATATAAAAATCTGTGTTTTTTTACTAAATCATTCAACCCACAAAATTTATTTTTTCTAGCTGCAAAATATGGTTGAGCATGATTAGTTTTAGTTTTAGTCTATAGTTTTAGTTTAGTTTAGTTTAGTTATAGTAACAAGAACACCATTTGATGCTCCCACCTGTATTTATTTTTGCCTCATCTCTTAATATACCACCTCCCTTTACCTGATGACATCCAGTCAGTTTTCAGAGCTCAGCTCAAATGTCAGTCATTTTTATTATTATTATTATTTTTTCTTATGTTTCTCTAGTAGTGTTTTTCACGGTTTGTAAATTTTTGTAATTACCCTATTGGGTTGTAAACGCCAAAAAGATAAAGACCGTTTCTATTTTTTAGTTCACTTTTTAACCCTAGCAACACTGCTAGGCACATAATAGATACTCAAGTATCCTTATAAATTGGAAATTGAATAAAATAGTAAGGTTATTTGTAACAGCTGATTTGAAACAGTATCAGTTTTTCTTATGGCTATGTTTCTTAGGAAATATGATAAAAACTAAAAACATTGAAATTAAAATAAAAATCAGCAAGGAATTTGACCTTCATGGCTGCCAAGGCCAATGAAGTCAAGGTATGTGGCCTTTCAGTTATCAAACTAGACAAATGGAACTTAGATTACAGAGAGGAATGAGTGGTTATTTCAACAAATAAACTTTATACCAAAGGTGCAAAGCACTACGCTGTGTACTGTAGTGATAGATTTATTTGTTCATTTGCAAAGGCAAACATTGAGATGATATTACAAGCAACTTTGTATATATACCCATTTAGATAACAATTCTGTGTAACCCAAATATCTATAATGATAGACACATCCGACACACTGATGGGATTCTTAAATGGAGAATTTCTTACGGAAAGCTTACCTGAAAATAACCCAAAACATAGTATGGATAAGCTAGTAACCACTATTTTTTAAGTAGTTATATTAAACTTATCCAATTAATTCTAACATCCATGATGATTTTATAAGGACTCAAACCGAGTTTCTTTTAAGCCTCCAAGCTCACCTCACTTAAGGCACTTGGCAGCTAATTATAAGAAAGGCTTTTCTACCTTTTTGCTTGGCTTCGATTCTCTAACTCAAGTGCAGCCCATAATGTCACCATTTAAATTTCTCTTTCCATATCATTAATAATGATTCTCAGTTCTTACGGGTAGAGCTGAGACCAGTTTCCGTATTTGAAGAAGGAAGATGGTTGAGACCATAATTCTGCCGTTTGGGAGAACAAAGTTTGTTTAAAGAGCACAAACTTTTGACTTCCTCCTCTATGTGTCTCATAATTAATATTTTCTTTTTTCTTTTTTTTAACTCCTTTCCCTCCTTTCTCACAGGTAGCCATCTCACAGATACAAGATGGACATACCCTTAAATTTGGTTTCAATGGCAAGACTGATGACATCGCACATACCAAGAGGATAGGAAGGATTTTTTTATTCATATAATGAGTCTTTACGAGGAGAGCAGGATGGACTTCCCAAGCTGATGGGGAGGTAGGGGGAAACCTGAGATTGCAGAGAAAGGAGACTGGCTGTGAACTTCAATGATAGTTAGGGGGTGGACGGGGGTGAGGGTTCCCAGGACAGGGGCTTGCATAGTTCGAACCTCCTGCTGGCCCCAAGGAGGGAGCTCTCAGACTTTCTTATCATTTGCTTGTATGTGGAGCAGAAGAGAAAGGGCAGTCAAATACCAAAAAAAAAAAATAAAAATAAAAAATGAAGTCAGACTCTATTTCCTCCCCTCCCTTCCTTCCTTTTTACTTCTTTCCTTTCTTCCCTGCACATGCACCGTATTCTCTTTTTCCTTTGCTGTCTTTTTTGTTGTTGTTCTCATTCTAATTTAGAATTTTATGTACCTTTTAAGAAACCCTATGAACTGGGAGAGAAAATATAGCCTTTTTAAATACTTAATAAAGTACATAACTAGTTAATGAGGTTACAATTTCGAGTTTATGACTGATTCTTCACATAGTCATTTAGTTGTAAGGACTGAAAGATGAAAAGATCGCAGTTTTCCTATTTGCACCTGTTTCTAAGTGGAGAGGACTAGATATCATTCTCCATCTCCCAGGCTATTAACAGCTTTTTCATCTCAATGCTGCTTCTAGTTTCTCTCTTTCATCATTCCCCCCTTACATGATGTTTATTTGCAGATAAATCTCTCACTCTTCTTACCCCTTTGAATTTCTTTTAGATTTTTTTCAGCATACTTGAATTAGATGTTCTTACAATTTTACACTTTTCTTTCAATTTATCAATCATTAACCTATGCATAATTTCATATACCTCTTTTGATACCTCTATTATTTTTTCCATTATATTAAATGATGCTTGAAAAAGAAACTTTGTAGAAACTGCTGCTGTTTGTATTAAAGTGATCTAGTTATTTGTGGGATCGAGAGGGATGTTGGAGATGAATAAAGTCTATTTATTAAACCATAGGCACTATATTTGGTACTTTTTAATGTTATCTTATTACCCTTTAAATAACAATGATGAGATTATTTTTGTACCTGGTAAAACTGCTTCTCGAAGAGGATATTATTTTTTAAAAATCTCCTGACTAATAAGTGGTAGGGAGGGAGGTATTTAAACAAGGTTTACTTGATTCCGAAAACCTGATTTTTCCATCAAACCATATTCAGATTCTGGCTGTATCCCAATAAGTTTTATTTCTTTCTTTTATTTTTTTGTAGTCATTTTAAGAATTAAACTATATGGCCTTAACTTATCATAGTCTATTAAGAGTTAGTATTATTCACTTTACATAAATATATATGACTATCATATGTCTATTTATCTCATTAATTATGCTGTAGTTGTCATATATATTATACCTACATATGTTACAAAACCTAGAAAACATATTTTGCTGTTTTAAACAGATGTATTTTTTAAAGAAAATAAAACAAAAAATATAATTTTAAAAATTAAACATTTATTTCTTATTTCCAATAATCTTTGTTTCTGTAGTTATATCTAGTGTTTTTATCCTTCAGCCTGGACTAACTGTAACCTCTTACAGCCCCAGTCCTTGGCTTTTGCTTATCTTCAGGCAAATTTATTTTGCCTTAATTTTTGAAATTTAATTTCCAGGGTACAGAATTATGAGTTGTAATGGAGCACTCTATAAATGTTAATTAAAGTCGTATTAACTATATCCTTACAGATTTTCTGCCTGCTTGATATTCTATAAGAGGAGAGAAAAATGGAATCATATAAAATGCTAAATTAAAAACAGAGAAGGCACAAATAAGAGCATCCAACTAAATCAATAATCAGTTTACTATAAATGGTCTAAATACCCCAATTAAAAGACAGAGATGATCAGAGTGGACTAAACAAAACAAAACAAACAATCAATACCCAACTATATATGTTTTTCACAAATAATTCACTTTAATATGAAGTTAAATATAAAGACTGAAACAGGTTAAAAAGTAAAAGGATAGGGAAAGTTATACCATACTAACACATGCCAAAAGAAAGTTGGAGTAACTATATTAATTTTGGAGAAAGTAGACTTCAGAACAAGAAAATTATTATGAATAAAGAGAAGAATTACATAATGAAAAAGAGTCAGTTCTCCAAGGAAACATAACAATTTTTGATGTATATACATCTTACAACAGATCATCAAAATGCTTAAGGCAAAAGATGATAGAACTGTAATGAGGAATAGACAAATTATTACAGTCAGAAATATCAACGCCTGTCTTACAGCAATTTATAGACCAAGCAGGCAAAAAATCAGTAAGAATATAGTTAATAGGACTTTAATTAGCATTTATTGAGTGCTCCATTACAATAGCAGAATATTCTTCTCTGGCTCACATGGAATAGTCAGCAAGATAAACTACATTCTGGGTATTCGATACACCATAACAAATTTAAAAGAATATACAAAGTATATTCTCAGATAACAATAAAATTAAAGTAGAAATCAACAAAAGAAAGATAGCTGGAATATACCAAAATATTTGAAGATTAAAAATACACCTCTAAGTAACATGTGAATCCAAAAAAAAGGTCTCAGGAAAATTAAAGATATTTTGAACTAAACTAAAATGAAAATACAATTTATCAAATGTGTGGGATGCATTTAAAGCTGTACTTAAGGGAAATCTATATCATTAAATACATATATTAGAAAAAAAAAAACTCTTAAATCAATAATCTTACTCTCTGCCTTAGGAAGCCAGACAAGAAAAGCAAGTTAAGCCTAAAACAAGAAGAAGAAAATAAAAAATAAAAATGAGTGCAAAAATCAATGATGTTTAAAACAGGAATAAAATAGAGAAAATCAATTTAACCAAAGTCTTTCAGTATTTCTTCTTTATAAATGAATACCCTCCCCAAAATGCTCTACTACCATTGAAATAATGTGGATGTGATTGCATAGTTGTGTGCCTCAGATAACATTTTAACTAAAGTGCTTATATCCAAGGCTTCAGGTTCAACCTGGTTATATATATATATATTTGGTGCAAAACTTTAGTTATCTACCTTTCTTCAGCATTAGCTTGGAAGGAGATTATTTTTCCTATACTACTTCCTATTCTAGGAATTCAAAGAATCATAAAACTATACAATGTTAGGAAGAATCTTGTCCATTGATTTTCACATTTTAAGGTTCATATGAATCACCCGAAAGTCTTGGAAAAATTCTGATTTATTAGGTCTGGGGTAGAGTATGAGCTAAATAAACCATAGTAAGTCTCTGTTATGGAAACTGGAAGTGTGTGTATGATATATATGAATATATATTTGTATAAAGACACATACATGATGAAATATATGTGGATCAACATTGTATTTCTGATTCAGAGAAACTAATATTCTCAGTGAGTTGCTCCTGGTTATGTTCATGAGCCAAATCTTATTTAAATGTTAATATGTCATATTTCCAGGTCTCACATTGGTCTATTTTATTATATTCTCTATAATTCATTACAAGTTTGTGAGGATTAAATAATGTCAAACATTTATAGGACACTGACTAATCTGCATGTGCTGCTCGAATTGCCTCACATATTTATACTCTTTCGATCTTCACTGCATCTCTCTGAGTAGGATCTACTATGTTTTCATTTGACAGATTCTAATCCACAACAAGATTAGAATCTTGTTCCAGGAAAAGATTGAGATCGGATTCCAGATAATCTGCCTCTCATCAAGTAAAATAATAGTTATAAAATTCAGTTTGCATATTCAACACCAAAACTTTTACAGCAAATACTACTTTTTTAATCAAAATTTGCTCTTAATTTCTCTTTTCTTTCTTTTCACCCTTAAAATATTCAATTTTTCCTTATTTAATATAGGCAAAGAGAACAAAAAAACATATTTAGTAGTACATACTTTAATATGCACATTATATAACTTTAGTCTTAATATTATGATTACCAAAGAAGAAGTCACAGATTTCACTTTATATTTTTCATGACATTACATAAAGAACTTTGATATTTTATGCTATATTTTATGCTATATTTTATGCTCTTTTTCTGCATTATTTTGGCTCATTTTATTTAATCTAATTTTGCATTTAAATTTTTAAAAAGTTAACCAAAAGCTTCTTGATAAAATGTCTGAAAAACTCTCATTGACTATGTTATTAAGAGATTTGTCATGTCTTTGGTAGCAATAAATATTATAGACCTAAAAATAATGTAAAATTTTTCACATATTAAAATAAAAACTAAAATAAAGATTTAAAATTCTCTACAGCCATAGTAAACATCCAAATATGACTTTTGGTTACTCTTGTATTCTTATGACAAGAAAGAAATGGAACATCCCGTATAACAAATTTGATTATACCTGTCTACTTATTATTATAATTCATAATTATCGGATAAAATGCATTCTGGAGTGAAATGGCAATTTAATAGTTGCATAATGGCAGTCAGCTATGGTATATAAAATGAAATGTCTTTTATAAAGCTACAGGGTCTTCTTAAATAAATAGATCTGTTAAACTAAGAAAACGTTGGCACAGTAAAATTATCTACTCAACAGATTTTTGGTGTGTTTTGCTAAATTGCTTGACACGTTCAAAATCACTGAATTTGGAGTTTTCTGAGTTAATGATTTGTGTTATCATCTGGGATATTTAAATGCTTTTCTTATTCAGCACAGACTCTCCAGTGTATATCTTTGTAGGGCTGGTTTATGCTTTGAAGTAAAAACCACTATTTGACTCTCAAAATCTCATTCAAAGAATAAAAACTTTATCACTTATATTCTAAATGGTCACATATTCATAAATTAACTTGATTCAATAGAAACCTTTGGCTCAGAAATGGAAGATAAAATATTTTTTAGGTCTTATGCTTTTATTTTAAAAAGAGTTAATGTTCCAAATATTTGAGATACCTCTAAGAGATGGGATTTTGGAGATTTTTTTCTAACACCCCACACTGAGAATGATATGTATATGCTATTACTAGAAAGTACATAAAGGCGATATTACTATTTCTTTCCTAAAGTAAGTAATAATGAATGAAAAATGTTCTTTAATTATCATTTGTCTTTAGATGGGAATTGATCATAAATATACTATTTTCCTTGGTAGTAGATAAATTTACAGAGTTATGTTATTGTAAACATTGAATATAGATTTTAACCATAATTACAACTTAGTTATAATAACAGAATGGGAAAGATGAAGAAGGAGAAGTTCAAGGTAGTTAAAATAAAATATGTCATTCTATATAATAGATCATATCTAAAATTGATATATCAGGAATAAATTGTAGAATAAATTGTCTATTGTCAACTTGACAGGCATAATGGTCAAATCCTAAAGTCTTTTCTAAGAGGTAGAAATTGGGTACTATATTTTTCAGATGACTCTTCTCCATATTCTTCATCCAATGAATAGTACCTTTGTGAGATTTGAAAGGCAGAGGAGAAGGACAGTCCTTTATTACCAGGTGGACTTTGACTATTGTGAGACTTCAAGAACCCTCCAGTTGAAAATCATCTAGGTGCTGATAACTGAGGTACTTGGATGGGAATAATCCAGAGATTCTTGAGATTTACAGTGGATTTCAAATGAGAATATAAGACCCACTTGTTTACATGTTTAAGCTAAGGCCTTTATTGCCAGTTTTCTAGGCTTTTTCTCCCCAGCTTTTCCAACAGTCATATAAATATTTCATTTCTGGTATGAAAACCACTGAAAAATGTAAAATGACTTGTTTTTCTAATTGAATTTGGACTTAAGTGGTACAAAATCTGTATTTGAAATGAGGAGATCAATATGTGAAAAAACAGCGAAAAAGTTAAATCTTGGAAAATAATGGGAAGGAGTAAGATTTTTAATATCCACACTGATTGATATTATCCTAAATGCAAACACACTGATTTTAGGATGGAGAAGATGATTATTTACACATGGCAAATAAATGTATGGCTTCTTGGTGCCTCGATTTCTTAATCCTGGGGTGAAGCAATGAAATCCATCCAGATCTTACCCTCCATATACTGTTTTATATTGTGGGTGAGGAAGCAAGAAAACAAACAAACAAACAAACCTGAGTGTTTCGATTCTTGGGAAGGATGTTTTACTCTAACTCCTTGGAATGCATATAAATTTCTCCAGGAGAAAGATAAGGCCGTTGTCTCCAATTTTACAGTGTCTTCATACTATATTTTCATAGTCCCAGATCTCATCTCTGCAGTTCCCCAGACACATTTATCTGGAATTGTCTTACTATCTGAATCAGTCATAAATTCTATCTCCAAATTTGCCTATGTCCTAAATTTCTATAAAATGTACTCGGAAAGCTTTAACTGTGCAGAAATGTAAAAATATTTTCTTTCCACCTCACCAGGGATTACTGTGTTTTAGAAGAAATATGAATCATGAATATTTAGTTACTATAATGAGTGTGTGTATTATTGTTTACTAATTTTCTAAAGAATAGGTGATTAGACTTGGGTAAAACTTTGTTGGTGGTTAAGTAGTTATAGCCATAGCAAAAGCAGAACTGCAGTGATCATAGACAAACAACTCATTATCTGATTATTGTGTTTGCATATAGAAGAAATAAGAGGTCTTTATGATGCACATATTTTGTTAAAAGATCCATACATCTCTGTGTGAGATAATTAAATTGTCACAACACCAAAGTCTGCCTAGAAAGACCACATCCAAATGTTAATCTTCAAAAGACTATCAGTTGTATAATTTGTTTTAATTGTTATAGCAATGTTTTTCATTTTTAGAAAAAATATTTTTATTAAGTGCATTAATGATATTTCGCCCCCAGAACCACAGGTATTAAGTTATTTTATACTGAAGCTGATAGATTCTGCTTCATCTTCTGGAAAATTAAAACAAAACAAACAAACAAAAAACCTCAACAAATTAAAGCTGAAGCATCAGTTTTAACAAACAGGAGACAGGCCCTTAGAACTTGTGGGGTTATTTGCATATAGCTTATGTTGTAATTCCCAGGAATGTATTTGATATATATATTTTTTGTAATCTTCAGTGGTAGTGTATCTTATTCCCACTGACAGCAAAAGTAATTGCTTTGAACATAACAAAAGTAATTATGTGAGAAGTTCAACATGACTTTATTGTAGCACCTCTGTCATCTCTGCAATTTGTTTTTGAATACCTAAATGTGAAAAAGCAAATATATTCCTGGTACTTGAAAAATGAGATTTTGGTAAGGGCAGCATGACATATTCAGGTAGAACATGAGTCTTTATTATTTCCTATTTTTTTCAGCTTGAAATACTTTGAGAAAGTGTTTTATATCCACCTGGTAATTTGTGTCTTTTTAGAATGGTTTGGCACATCAATAATTATGTTATAAAATCATAAATGACCACTTTTTCTAAGGATACTGATAAAATCAGTTTTAAAACCCTGTCTGGTTTCCAGCATTTGCATACTTGCTTTCCTCACGGCTCTGCTATTTGCCTTCCACTTGTCGCTTTACTTACATTTCAGTCCCTAAAATAAACTCTATATAATTAAAAGAAACTTAACTAAATTGAAAGCAATGCTCCAAAATTCAGTAATAAGCTAATCATCTAATGATACCTGTGTGACCTTACAGATTCCTATTGATGGTGTTGATGTGAGAACACCCAAACCTGTAGAGAAGTTTCATGAGTTTATTTAAGGCCAAACTGATGACATATGCTGAGATCTCAAATGCTCCTGGAGAATAAGTTTTGTAGCTTCTTTTATGCATTTGAAAGTTAGGAGGGGAAGTAAGGAAGATTGGAGAAAGCAGGTGAAGATAGTTAACAAGAGTATGTGCTCTCGAGGGTTAATTCTCCTTGAGGGGTATGACTTCTTGTATTTCACAGATGTGTTAACCTAGAGGCACAAGAACAATGGGCAGGGCTGGCTTAAAACCTTTCACTAAAGAAGTTATAGGGCTGGGGCCTGACGACCCACCATGACCTGCTTGCTCAGTTAGGAATTTACAATCAGATTGTTACTTTCTATAGAACCCTGTTTTTGTCATCCACAATGAGAACTTCCCTTTCCAGTGCCCGTTGGACAGCTTCTAATTTAAGTCTCAGTTACTAGCACTCCCTCCAGGAGCCATTTTTCTATTCATTCTTTGGTTGAAGGGAGTTTCAAACCAGGCAAGCTCCTTCCTGTGTGTGTTTTTTCTGTGGCTGGCTTATTTCACTTAGCATAATGTACTTCGAGTTTATCTATGTGGGTACGTATTGTAGAATCCCTTTTTAAGGCTGTATAGTATTCTGGTATATATATACCACATTTTCTTTATTTATCGATTGATTGATTTTTAGGTTGTTTTTACATCTTGGCTATTACGAATAATGCTGCCATGTGCATGGGAGTCCTAATATCTCGAGATCCTGATTTCAGTTCCTTTGGATATATACTCTGAAGTGGGATTGCTAGAATTATATGGTACTCCAATCTTTGCTTTTCTGAGAAAACATATTGTTTTCCATAGTGACCGCACCATTTTTTTTTTTTGCATTTCCATCAACGCTATGCAAGTGTTGCAATTTTTCCACATCCTTATCAACACTGATCTCTTGTTTTCCTGATAATAGCCATTCCGTCAGATGTGGGGTGATATCTCATTGTGGTTTTGATTTGCATTTTTCTGATTACTAGTGACATTGAACATATTTTCATGTACCTGTTGCCCATCATTATGTCTTCTTTGGAGAGATGTCTATTCAAGTCAGCCCTACTTTTAACCACAATAAAAACTCTAAACCAATCTCCTTTCTTCTCTCTCGCAAGCCATTTAGGACTTGCTTGAGAGGCTTACTCTGGTCTCCCCACAGATCTCAATTCAAGTCATAAACCTTTTTAATCCTCTTGGTGTATGGGTGGTATCATCAGTTTCTATATCTGAGCCAAATTTTGGGTGGAGCCTGTTCTGTACTCACAGAATACCCACAGAAATGGTATTGCTATATTCTCTAGCTTCATCTAGAAAATAACCAAAAGTAAATATTGAGACAACCTGTGTCCACACAACTTAACTATTTGCTTAAGAAATTCTTACTTGGGGAGATAAGATGCTACCTAGTCAAAAACTTGCTTCAGGAAATCTTTGCAAACCAATCAATCTGAGTTTGCTCATCTCCCTTCTCCTTCATTCCTTAGCTACTACTCAGGACAATGGCTCACTCACCTGGACAAAGAGCTTGCTTATCACGGCAATAGTCATTTTGTAAAGATGGGTTTCAAGACTCTGGCCTTGCTATGTCCAGCTATCTTACACCATTACATCGTGAACTCTGACTTGAACTCTCAATCTTTCCTAGCCTTCGAACCACTGGAGTCCAGGGAATAAAACCTATAAAGCCT
>NW_011888819.1:4383335-4390245 GCF_000151845.1 Pteropus vampyrus
ATCTTACACCATTACATCGTGAACTCTGACTTGAACTCTCAATCTTTCCTAGCCTTCGAACCACTGGAGTCCAGGGAATAAAACCTATAAAGCCTTTTTCTTTCCTCTCACTTTGATATTACGAAAATAGAGTAATATATAATACGTGTAGTAAACAGTTTTGACTGATCTAGTTTTTTTTTTTTTTTTTGAGAGATGGAGTGATCATTGTGGTGAGTCTAAAATTACACCTTGCTTAAACCCTTTATTTTTTCCTAGTTGCTCTTTACACAGCTATTTTTCTAACCTGCAGCCATCTTCAGTATTGACCCCAGTTTTTCATGAATAGTTTTTCTGTTCTTATATATTTTTGCCTTTATCAGGCCACAATTAAACTAAATTTCACATATATTTGGGAAAACGAACTTCTTATGATTAAGAGACAGTATGTCTTCTATCTGTGGCACAGTGATTTATATAGTAAGTACCTATGAAATGTTTATTATGTTAATGTACTCCTATTGAATATATTATGGACAAAATTCTTGACTTCTGTTTTTCTCTCTCAACTAATGATACTTCAGATACTGCAGAACCAATTTCTTTAGATTAAGTATAGTGCCCAGAACCAAATCTAATATTCTAAACAGAGCATGACAAAGAGCTTTTTACACTCTTGTTTCAGATATTGTTTTTATTATCAAAACCCATAAGATTGTGTCAGTATTTTGACAGGTACACCGTGTTTACTATTAAGTGTAATACTAACTAAATCCTTAATGTCCAGTTATTTTCACAATGGATACTGCCAAGTTATATATTGTGGTATTTCTACTCATTGTTTCTTGGATCAGGGGCTAATTATTTTATTTCATTTTAAAATTATTCCAGCCTCTCAAAATCTTGTCAAATCTTGATTCCGTCTTATACTGGGTTCATTATCTTTCTTGGTTTTATGCTAATCACAGATTTGTTATTATATTCTCTAAATCTTTATCTGCATATCGATGGACATCTGAACTAAACAAATGCAAGGAGAGAAACTTGTGCCATAATGGGGAAGACCCATAATCACATCATCCTCTGTGACAAGGCCATTTAGTCAAGTATGTTTAGACTGAAAAAGTAAGAAAAATCTAGCTAATCTAAGAAGTGTGCCCAGACCCCTTCTCATGCTTAGATCACAGACTACAGATAATCAATGTCTTTGGAACAAGACACTGAAAACTCTGTGGCTTGCTTACAGTTCTAAGACCATATTCGCTGATGGAATATTGATTAATTCGTCAAGTCTCATCTTAGGCTCACTTTTCCTGGGAATCTTACTTATCATACCTTCCAAGATTTTGTTAGATGCCTCATTTATGTGTTCCTATAAGACCCTTTACTACTCCTATTAAAGAAGTTTCACACCTTATTATAATTACTTATGCATGTGAGAGAGGGGGTTTTATTTTGTTTATTAATTGTATCTGCAGCTCCTAGATTTATGGCTGATATATATTCAATATACATAAAATGTCAACCCAAATATACTCATATTATTTTCTAGTGAATGAAAACATGTTAACTTCTTTATTTTCTATGACTTCTCTAATTTCTCTTAAGTGCCTCATTTCCACTGGGTATCAAGAAAATTTAAGCTTGAAATGAAAAGAAAAGCCACTTTAAAAAATATCTATTCTAAGTTCGAATCTCTATCAGAGCTGATATAAAAATAACTTATGCGAAGGCTCACTTTTTCTAAGTTCTTGTCCCTTTTCATCCACTCCCCACTCTATTTTCTCCTTTTGAGGTATCGGATAGTTATATGAAGGAGTGTACTGAGTCCTTACAGGGCATGAAAGAAAGCATTCTTCTGATCCATAAAGTCTTCTGGATCCCATAGTCTCAGTGGAGTATTTGGTTTCTCTGTAATAAAGAATTAGTCTGACTTTTGCCACCTGTTCTGGAAAGTAGCTTCTAAATCTTTGGAAACTTCCCAAGTAATAGGGGTATTTGCTATTTATGGTGGACTTTGGTGATTTATGCTAATGAGATGACTCATAGTGGGACTCTAGATAGTTTGTGCTAATGAGAGTTGTCTCTGGGTAAGGGCTGACCAGACCAGAAAGACCAACCATGTTATGTATGGGTTCCAGCTTCATTCGAACCATGTGGTATCAGCTCAAACTCTGAGTAAGAAAAGGGGGCTGGGAATTGAATTCAATTGCATGGCCAATGATTCAATCAATTAAGCCTACATAATAAAAGCTCAATAAAAATTCTGGAAACGGAACTTGAAAGAGCATTCCTGGTTGGCAATATTCTGTGTATTGTTACACACTAATGTGCTGGGAGGGTAACATAACCTGACTCTGTAAGAAGAGGACACTGGAAGTTTTGAGTTTGGGATCCTCTGAAACTTTGACCTATGTGTGTTTTGTTTGGCTGGTTCTTCTTTAAATCCTCTCTGCTGTAATAAAATTGTAATAATAAGTTAGGACTTTGCTGAGTTCTGTGAGTCATTATAGCAATTACGAAACTTGAGCAGGTAGTGAGAACCCTCAAATATGTAGCCAATTGGTCAGAAGTGAGGTTGGCTCTGGGAACTTGGGTTTGTGGCTGGTGTCTGAAGTAAAGATAGTTTTGCAGGAGACCAAACTCTTAACCTTGAAGTTTGGCCTAATTCCATATAGTTAGTGCAGAAGACATTGCACTGGTGTTTATGTGCTCCTAAATACTGAGCAATTCTTGTAATGATCCTCACTTTTTGTAGATACATCATTCTCTGTAGAACATCTGTGAATCTCATCTAGAAGATTCAGTTAATCTGAGTTTCCTGAAAACCACAAGCAGTACTGGCTGTACTGCTTGAGTTTCATATGTCCATCTGCCATAGTTTCTTGCCTGCCATTATTCTCTCTATCTATTGAAAGTAGCTGCATGTCCTAGAGGCTAGTACTACCTCCCAAATATCCAGGGTAGATTTTGTAATGTACCTCCTCAACTTCCTTTTTTAGACTTAGTTCCAAGTCTTCTCAGAATGTTGCTAACTAACTGTTCTCAGATGACAGTTTTTCTAGAAAATGCCCCACACTGTAGTCAGCTGCTTTGCCTAAGGTCACACCCACTTTCTAGAGATAACTGCATTTAATAATGATAGATACAAGAATATAAAACCCAACCCCCTTATCACAATGAAGTCAACGCTGAAGGGTCATCACAGCTTTGGCGCTCCTTATAGATTTAGCTGAAGGCTTTGTTTAAACGACATTATAGCCCATTTTCTCATTTTGTTTAATCCTGCTTCATTTCATTCCTTTTTGAGGTTGTCATGCATGCTATAATAAAATTTTTGCATATTAATCTTCTCAGATTCAGTTTCTCAGGAGTACAGTCTGCAATTATTGTTACCTGGACTTGTCAGAGAAATAAGAGATAGAATTCAGGAGCTTAATCATCTGCTAGCTCACATGTACGACCCATCCCTAGTGTTACGTGAGCATCGGTGACTCTGGAGTAAGGGAGCAATACTATTGTTAAAATTTTCTCTTGCAATAAATCGGACTGGTATATCAGTGGAAAGAGATGCACTAGCAAGGACAATATATTACAACTTTGAAAGATATAGGGTAAATAACTACAGGACGTAAAAGACAGTGAAATCAAGTAACTGATGCTGAGTGCAACAGATGCTTTGAGAAAAGATAACCAAAGGGTAACAATGATTAAACAACAATTTAAGGGCTTCCTTGGTAGAACACCAAACCCTAATTGCAACCAGAGAGCAATTAAAGCTGGGGACCAGGCCTAGGACTTCATGAATAAAGTACCAGAGCTTCAAAGAAATTTTAACAGTCAACTAAGGCAGTTTTCCTATATAAAGTCAAGGCTCTGATTGAGAAGTAAAATGACTTAGTCATATGATGAAGAGATCTGGGTTGATACACTAAAAAAATTTACGTTATGGATTTCCCATTTATTCATGTAGAAGTAGCCCATTCCTTTCTATAAAGCCTAGCATACTCCCTCCACTGTCGTATCTCTTCGCCATGGAAACACATGTGTCCCATCTTCAGGATCTGTCCTCATCTCCCTTGGTTACTAGACCTTTAGGATTAAATCCCAACATAACTTGGCGGCAGAAAATACTTGATCAAATAAAAGATTAAATGGAATATTATCCCAGGAGGTGCAGGAAATATGTTCCTTTTCCTGGGTAGAAAAATAAGACTCATTCTTCAAAGAAGGTTATGAGAAAAAAATAGAAAAGCATGCCACAAAAATATCACCCATACAACATATTTTTAAATAAATAAATGAATGACTCAGTTCATGCCACCTTTTCTAAGCATATTCTATATCTTATCAAGGCAGAAGTACTTTCTCTTGTGCACATCAATAATCTCTTATTTATATCTCAGTTGTAGGAGTTATTCCATTGCTGTTATTCTTCACAGACCTGTCTCCTCTACTACTGGAGGAAATTCTGCAGAACAGTGAGTATGCTTGATTCATCCTTGAATGCACAGCAGATAGTAACTAGCAGAGTATCTGGCTTTGAAATGAAACACTGGAGAGACTGTGGTTATTTGCAATCCTTAGGCCATTCTAATGAGGAAATATAAACTTATCTTTTAGGTCTCCTTTTAAACTCATTTTTTCTTAATATGTTTAATGTTTTTCAGATTAGTGAGTGAATAAGTGAATAAAAACAATGTTTGTGGAGGTTTCTTTTTTTTTAATTTAGTGGAAATGATGGAAACTTTCTCTCTTAAAGGTATCTGGCCAGTAAAAAGGCTTGATACAGAACTCATCTAGATATGTTTAAATTTGACTTGACATAATTGTACTAAAATGATAATAGTAAGTGGAGTATTCTTTTCTAGACATCAGATAATATATTTTGGAAGCCAATTTTTCCTTGTCCTGCCAAAAATACATGAAATTTGATAAAATGGTTAATCCTAATCAATTCCATTTTGCTTTCATGTAGCCATAATGGTGAGTTTTTCTCAAAATCTAACCCTAGAGACCAGCCTTTGATTGTCATTACCTCAGACAAAAACATGCGCTCAATTTGAGGCTTAAAGTAAACTCTCGAAAAATAGGTGATAGCCGTGTGTCTATGTAAGCTGAAGCCAACCAGCCTAAAGCCACTTAAAGGCATTTTATTGAAATCTAAGTCAGGAAATGCAGCAATGCAACCGAGTTCTGCTTCTTGATGCTCAGCTCCAAGTGACAGATACAAATTCTTGGAAGTTGTGCTAAAAGAGAATGATAATAAACACTCTGTGTGATGAAACAAAACAAAACAAAACAAAACAAAACAAAACAAAACAAACAAAACACACACAGTGCTATGGCAGGACATTTATGAGAAATAAGAATTCAGCTAGTGGTGTTTACTGATCAGAAAAATGTATTTTTGTGCTAAAAATCCGATCTGTGATATTGCCTTAACATATGACATCCAGTAATCCACTATCAAAGCCGATCTACCCACTCAAAAAGAGTCATATGAAAGAAAGAGAGATTAGAGTCTCCGATTTATTTCATTCTTCCCAATGTTATCTTTGGGGGATTAAAGATGACTGATGCCGATACACCGAAACGACCAGTTTAGACCAAGTGATTCTTGAGAGAGAAAAATAACATATATCCAGCTATGCATCTGAACATTGAGAAAATACTGATAAAATTGTGTTTTGAGTTTAAAAATGTTCATTCTGCTATATCTTTTATGCATATTTGAACAGTACAGAAAAGAGGAGAGGTAGGCAGTAAAATGGGACATTCAGAATATCAAATTGGCATTTTCATGAGTATACTTCCTACTTGGAAATGAAATTAAAATAACTAGAAACATACACTTTAGCATTGTTTATTAGAAGGTGTCTAAGTTTTCTTTGCAAAAGAAAAGACACTTTAAAATTCCCACCCTGTTAGTAGGTTACCACAGTGTGTTTCATATGGAAACTGTGTTTTTGACAGAGACACGGTAACTGCAGCACAAGTGTCAACACATAGGGCAACCAAAAACTAGCTTTATAACTGAGAAAAATGACCAGTGTTCAATCTCTTATGTCACTCAGACCCTAGCGAAGTGTCTGGACGAGGTAAGTGTTGCTTCATAAATGTTTGTTAAATTCAATTATATGTAAGTGAAGAAAGTCAAGCCTATTACAGATTGCATATTGCCCCAGAAAGGAAAAAAAATAAAGCACACCAAAGTGTGGATATTATTATGAATATTTCTGGTTGAATGCTTGAAGAAGATAATTTATACATTAAATGTCCAGTTTTATTTCTAAAACTGAATACATTCATTATTACTTAAATAATCACTTTAAAAAAAATGAGTTTTCTTAGACCAAAGGGCTTCTCTTTTACTTCACAGTGGGGTAAGTTATTAGCAACAAACTCACTTAAATTCCATATTGATAGATTCCCTCCATAAACCATCATCATATGACTTAAGAATTCCATCTAATATTATATTGTCTATTAAAATGATGCATTGGCTGGATGATTTAGTATCAGAAAAAAATGATCTCATTTGAAGAATTGGTATATAGTTTTCATTAGATCATGACGATTAGATAATTTATTGTGTTTTTGCAGGATGCCAAAAACTAAATTTAATGTCAATGTAACTACTTCGACATATGTTAACCAATTTTCCTTGACATGTTTTTTCTTTTCTCTTTCTATCCTAATATTTGCATAGTAAAACTGAGTGAACCAATGCATGTATAATAGGTATGTAGGTCAGTAGCCAACTTAAAGACCAGGTATTTTGTCATTATAAGGATGCTAAATCAAACAACTTGGAAAAAATCTTCTGTTGATAGGACAAACAAGACCTGGGGCCACTCAAACTGAATGATGTTGAAGGAATGACCTTTAAACTAGACACTTTACTTTGTCATTGCAAAACATAATATTT
>NW_011888819.1:4391240-4395893 GCF_000151845.1 Pteropus vampyrus
GCTTTTTTGTGCTGCTCTATTGCCATCAAGAATTCTGGGAAATTCAACCTCCTAAGAGTTCTTTATTGGGGTCTTAGGACAAGTGAAACAACAAAACATATCCTGGAACTTTTAGATTTGATGTTGGTATCATTTTACAAGGGATTGCAACTTTCATATGCTGGGTTTCACTTCACTGGAAATCAAATAACGCCCCTAGCACAACCTGTATGACAATTTAGAGAAAAAGTAGTACCACACATGTCTTAAATTCACACTACTGCCTTGGATTCCACTATTTAGTAAAGATAGTTGTGAATTATCCTGTTCTCACGTATAAGATCTTTTAAAAGTAGATCTTAAAAATCACTAAATACCAATATGTCTTCTTAATGACTTTTAATTAATTACTAAAAACTTTACCAGTAATTGAAAAGCTATTAAATGAAAAAAAATTTTCTTTAGTTTTAAAACATGAATTATACCATTCCCACCCAAAATATCCAAACAATTTTCACAGATGGATGCATATGTCAACCGAATACTGATAATAAGTTTATTAAGTTATAAGTAATTTAAACCAAAGAAATACAGTTTATACATAAAATGAAGTGTAGTAAAATTTAACGTATTCATTCCCTTTTTTTTCTGTACCATGTTCTCTGCAAATTTTTCAGTCTCTTGGGAACTTGTGGATGTTTTGCATCTAAATGCATTTTAAAATAAAATTTACCACAGGAAAACATCTCTAGGGAAAAATGAAGTCTAAATATTGAAGTCTTGGAAAATTGTGGAAAAGCAAAATATACACACTAGCCCAAAGCCATAACATATGCTACTCTTTTATCTTTCTCATTTTATATAAGTACACAAAACAAAAAAGGTTTTGGTTTCATTCAAACAAAAGGGACAGTTCAAGTTTGTTTCATAAATATTCTCTGAAAGAAAACCTTTGTGTTGAATAAACTGGTGAGTGTTCTTTTTCTGGCAATAACAATATCAAAATATTGCTATTATATAGTATTTCTTTGGTGAGGTTTGGGGTGAAAACCGATTAAACAAATAAAAAAGGAGACATCAAAAATGCAATTTTTTTATAAGCTGATATGGTCAAAAGTCTATTACAGACTTACCTCATACAATAACTATTCAGTCATAAATATTAAATTAAGTAATACACTTAATTTTATATCACTTCTGAGTTTTGATAGCTCTTGATTTTAAAATTAACACCTAATTAAGTTGACATACCTTTGTTTATGTTTATTTCATCTAAAATTAGTTTTTCAAGAGTATCTTGGTGTTTAGTTTATCTTCAGAGGCCTTGGAATATTCTGTTTCCCTTAAACAGAGTATTTTATGTTAAAATAAAATACACATAAAACTCACTAGTTAAAGCTTAAGTTAAAATTTTACCTTCATTCTTAGGCTCCTTTTTTTTTTTTCTTTTCTTTCTTTTTCTTTTTTAGTGGAATATATTAAACTACCTACTGAGGATAATGGAACCATCAGGGAAAGGATTTTGGGTTACTTTAGTATTTTTTCACCTTAGTTTATATTCAGCAGGAAAATGGTAACTTTTTTATTTAGCTTGATATAAATAGATTCAAACTGATGTTCTTATGATGTTCTATTTTTATTTCACTTTTATTAACATCCCCCACATCAGGAATATTGACTAAAAGACTTATTTTTTTTTTTCCCTTTGTAGGAAGAGGGGAATTGAAGTTGTTAGAAATTCTGAGTTGGCCTATTATTACCTCATTCCTTTATTTTGCCATGAATGAGGAAAAAATGGAAGGATTATTGATAGTGACCCTTTTGTTTTGTTTTGGCCTAAGTCAAACAATTGTCAGGAATCTGATGGAGAATACTCTTTTGACATTTGAACTTCTAAAGATAACTTTTAAGAAGATTTGGCTTTAAATGTCTTTGAGAATAGTCAGGGGACAAGAGGAGGATGTAATGGATGAGCAGAAGAGAAAGATGGTGGGTCCATGACCATCACTACTTACAATGAGCTGTTATCTTAGCTAGCTCAGCTAGGCTTGGACACAGACCATGCTGTGCAGGATCAGAAAGGGCAAAAATTGGAACCTGAATCTAAGAAACAAGTTTTCTCTAGGGATTATTATCAGGCCACCTGTCTCTATATTTAGGATATATATTTCTGGCTGATACCACATATTTGTTGGCTAGGGCTGGTATAGTAAAATACCACATGCTAGATGGATTTAACAACAAAAATTTATTTCTTAAAGTTCCAGAGGTTAGAAGTCTAAGATCAAGGTGTCAGCAGGTTTAGATTCTTCTGAGTTCTCTCTCCTTGGTTTGCTGATGGCTGCCTCTCGTCGTATCCTTACATGACCTTTCTTCTGTGTGCATGCACCACTGCTGTCTCTCTCCTTATAAACATCAATCATATTTCATTAGGGCCCACCATAACAACCTCATTTTAACTTAATTATCTCTTTAAAGATTCTATTTCCAAATAAAGTCATATTCTGAGATAATGGGAGTTAAGACTTCCACATATGAATTTTGGGGAGACACAATCCAGCCCATAAAAACTATTATATTATAAATATATTATACATCTTTAAATAAGGATTGTCTAAAAAGTAAATGTAAAATGATACACTTTCCAAAATAGGAAAACTTTATTTCAAAATTAACCGATTTAATTGAGGATCATCTATCCCAAAAGTCATTAAGTGTGTATAAATGTCATTATAACATTTTTGTAGGTACTGAGTCAAATGGTACTGAATTAACTAGATATTCCTATAAAAAATAAACAATTTTTTAATCCTTAACTCATTTTATAAGCAATATTTATTCCAAGCAGGATCAAGGATCTAAACATGAATGCTAGAGCCATAAAGTTTACAAAAGAAAACACAAAGCATTATATTTGTGATCATGATGATAGGCAAATTTTTTTAGGCAAGATACAAAAAGAACAATTTATAATGGAAAGTCATTGGTAAGTAAGACAAGACTAAAATTTATCATTTCTGCTCATGAAAAACACCTCTAAGAAAATGATTCAATAGCTTACAGTTTACTTACTGGTAGAATATATCTGATGTAGAATAGACACATAAGCACACGCAGATACACATGCACACATATCACTACAAATCAATAGTCAATAATGAATAATTATAAACTATAATAGTCTAAATCTGGAAACAAACCAAATATCTACCAACAGAACAGATAAACACATGTAGTAAACCCATATAATGTAGTACTACTCAGCCATAAAGACAACCCTCTACTGAGACATGCAACAACATGGATGGGTCTCACAGACATTAAAAGAGACACAAGGAAACTTTCTGTGGTGACAGAAATGTGTTAGTTCTTGTCAAACACAGTGAACTCAACACTTAGAGTCTATGCATTTTGTTGAGTATAGATTTTTTTAAAAAGATACATACACACATATCTATGAAACTTTGTAGTAACAGGAAAACAGCTAAACATTTATTTTATGGCTATTGAATATGGTTGAATCGAAATTTCTGGGGGACAGGGCTCAACTAAATTATTTACCATTCTAGGCAATATTCCATAACTAGGTGCCCAAAGGGAGTTAAACTGGAAAGGTAATGGGGAACAAGATGGTCGTAAGAAGTTAATTTAAGTTTTTTTTCCTGATAGAAATTAGTTCTTATAAAAAACATGTGCAACACACAGTATAGGAAAATGTTCTTGGAATTGTTTTAGAGTAATATAAATTGATTTTATTATAATTTTGCTAAAGTTTCAACCAGTGAAATATTTACACTTTTTATTCCTGTGCTATAGGTTAGGTAACAAAAAAATAAATCATGAGCCCTTGTCATCTATAAAAGTCTCTGATGACTTGAGAAATTCATGCAATTTATACTGTAATCACTGCTCTTGGTAGTAGAGGAGTGACTGACTTTATTACATAGTTCCCTTGACACATGTATAGGTTATAAAAGAACTAAACTATAAACTCAATCTTGCACCCAATTTTTTCCTACTAGGAAGCATATTCTCAGTGAGAAAAGAATAAAGGTTCTTCAACGGCTCCCCTAATACTCACAGAAGATCCTTAGGAAGGCGTTTTGGTTACATGATTAAAGATTCGAGCATGTTGTTATGGAGAAAAAGTATATCCTTTGTTGCTGTCTTCAGAGAGAATGATGGGCATATTTAATCAGGTATTCAAACCAGTGTAACTGTGTTTTTATTTCCACTTCACATGGGCTTGTTTACATTTGAGTGACTCTAAGTTGCTGCTGAGAAACTTAGATTAGAATGAATAAGTAGATGAATAAATTAAGTATATCAAGACATAAAATGGAATATTTAGTAATTATTACATATCATGCCATTTTCTGAAATCCTAAATAATATGAAAAAAACTGTACGTGATAAAATAAATAGAAACAATTTCAAAACTACACAAAAATCAGCAATAGAAACAACAAAAATAATAGGTAATGTCTATAAACTGCGAATTCAGTGTCAGACATAAATTTTAATACATATACCACAATCATTTAATACAACATTATGAATAAGTGATAACATTTTCTTTATGAGATATTTGAGGCCTGATGTGGTTAATTTGCTTGCTCAAGGTCACATGGATAAAAAAACCAGGTCAGGTGTTAATCTGTCATCTATACTGTG
>NW_011888819.1:4395943-4397477 GCF_000151845.1 Pteropus vampyrus
TGTTTTGCATCTAAATGCATTTTAAAATAAAATTTACCACAGGAAAACATCTCTAGGGAAAAATGAAGTCTAAATATTGAAGTCTTGGAAAATTGTGGAAAAGCAAAATATACACACTAGCCCAAAGCCATAACATATGCTACTCTTTTATCTTTCTCATTTTATATAAGTACACAAAACAAAAAAGGTTTTGGTTTCATTCAAACAAAAGGGACAGTTCAAGTTTGTTTCATAAATATTCTCTGAAAGAAAACCTTTGTGTTGAAAAAACTGGTGAGTGTGCTTTTTCTGGAAATAACAATATCAAAATATTGCTATTATATAGTATTTCTTTGGTGAAGTTTGGAGTGAAAACCGATTAAACAAATAAAAAAGGAGACATTAAAAATGCCATTTTTTTATAAGCCGATATGGTCAAAAGTCTATTACAGACTTACCTCATACAATAACTGTTCAGTCATAAATATTAAATTAAGTAATACACTTAATTTTATACCACTTCTGAGTTTTGATAGCTCTTGATTTTAAAATTAACACCTAATTAAGTTGACATACCTTTGTTTATGTTTATTTCATCTAAAATTAGTTTTTCAAGAGTATCTTGGTGTTTAGTTTATCTTCAGAGGCCTTGGAATATTCTGTTTCCCTTAAACAGAGTATTTTATGTTAAAATAAAATACACATAAAACTCACTAGTTAAAGCTTAAGTTAAAATTTTACCTTCATTCTTAGGCTCCTTTTTTTTTTTCTTTTCTTTCTTTTTTTTTTTTAGTGGAATATATTAAACTACTGAGGATAATGGAACCATCAGGGAAAGGATTTTGGGTTACTTTAGTATTTTTTCACCTTAGTTTATATTCAGCAGGAAAATGGTAACTTTTTTATTTAGCTTGATATAAATAGATTCAAACTGATGTTCTTATGATGTTCTATTTTTATTTCACTTTTATTAACATCCCCCACATCAGGAATATTGACTAAAAGACTTATTTTTTTTTTTCCCTTTGTAGGAAGAGGGGAATTGAAGTTGTTAGAAATTCTGAGTTGGCCTATTATTACCTCATTCCTTTATTTTGCCATGAATGAGGAAAAAATGGAAGGATTATTGATAGTGACCCTTTTGTTTTGTTTTGGCCTAAGTCAAACAATTGTCAGGAATCTGATGGAGAACATTCTTTTGACATTTGAACTTCTAAAGATAACTTTTAAGAAGATTTGGCTTTAAATGTCTTTGAGAATAGTCAGGGGACAAGAGGAGGATGTAATGGATGAGCAGAAGAGAAAGATGGTGGGTCCATGACCATCACTACTTACAATGAGCTGTTATCTTAGCTAGCTCAGCTAGGCTTGGACACAGACCATGCTGTGCAGGATCAGAAAGGGCAAAAATTGGAACCTGAATCTAAGAAACAAGTTTTCTCTAGGGATTATTATCAGGCCACCTGTCTCTATATTTAGGATATATATTTCTGGCTGATACCACATATTTGTTGGCTAGGGCTGGTATAGTAAAATACCACATGCTAGATGGATT
>NW_011888819.1:4397690-4399675 GCF_000151845.1 Pteropus vampyrus
TCATGCCATTTTCTGAAATCCTAAATAATATGAAAAAACTGTACATGATAAAATAAATAGAAACAATTTCAAAACTACACAAAAATCAGCAATAGAAACAACAAAAATAATAGGTAATATCTATAAACTGCTAATTCAGTGTCAGATATAAATTTTAATACATATACCACAATCATTTAATACAACATTATGAATAAGTGATAACATTTTCTTTATGAGATATTTGAGGCCTGATGTGGTTAATTTGCTTGCTCAAGGTCACATGGATAAAAAAACCAGGTCAGGTGTTAATCTGTCATCTATACTGTGTAATTCTACACACGCACGTGCACACACATCACATGCACGCATCACACACACAGTCACAACATTCAGTTGGAGAAAGAAAAACATGACAACTATCTGCAAGTGGAAACAAGTTCCCTTCCACCTAGAAGACAATCATGGATTTGACGGTGTGTGAATAAATAACTTTCGTCAACTCTGGATATCTTTAATCTCCTTTTATTTATGGTGCTTACAATCCTACCTACTTCCATGTTTACACAACCAGACTCAGCATTATTCTCCATGCAGAAAATTCCACTGTAACATTGTGCTACAAATGCATGAATGAGTAAAATAACTTATGTACTTTTAGATCGTATGCCATTAAATTATCTTGAATAATCTTTACGATTAGGACACATTTATTTTCTTTGTATAGCCATGATTATCTACATGATCCTTAGCCAGAAATTTATCTGTCTTGTAGCTCCTACTCTTGTTGGTAATTCAGAAACCATGTGTGTGCAAACAATTTCCAGGTGACTTTTCCAATTGGCTCTCCCTTGGGTTTCTCCAGTTGGAGGCGCTAATGGGAGATCAGAAGCCAAAGCAGCAGTGACTCCAGAGTTCTTTGGCTCAGCTCTCTTCCTCTGTTCATAGGCCATATTTCCTATGTATCTCTTTCAACCTCTCAACTTCCAAGACAGCAGTGCCACCCCAGTGCCTTGTTCCGGCAACACCATTTCCTCCCTGTGTTCTTCTAGTCCTAGAAATAAAGCTGTTGCCTGCAGTTTCTTATCCCTGAGTTAACTTTATTTTCTCTTTTTATTCCTCCAGCCTTCCAACATCAGTATTACCAATATCCTATATGAAATCCATTCTTTTTGAAATATTTACCTCTGTTTCTCTCTTTTTTAACTGGGCCTTGACCAGGACTCTTTTGTACACTTATACAATAAATTTTTATAAATGAGAGTGGATTTGAGAGAGAGTAACAGAAAAGTTGAGACAACACTTTATTGTATAATATTTTATTATTGAGTGTATGTTATCAAAGATTATTTATAAAATATCTAATATTTATTCAGTTAACTATGTACTAACTACTCTTCTAAGTGATTTACTTATTTAATCTTCATAACAATTCTTAGAGGTAGACACTATACTTATCTATACTTTTAGATGATGAAACTAAGGCAGAGGAATTTTTAAAAACTGCTCCTACCTAATAGATTTAGTATAGGGCAGAGAAGAAGAGTTTAATCTATAAAAGATAGTAGGGCATTAAGGAAGCCTTGTTAAAAAAAAATAAAATTAATTTTTCCAAAACAGGAAAAATTAAAGCATTATATTCACATGGCATTACTCTGGTAAAGTGGGAAAAATCAATGGTATAGAAAATATAAAGGTTACTTGCAGAATTGACTTGAGTAGTGGAGAAAGGATTTCATGCAATAAATATTGAGAGGATATTTCCTGAGAGAGAGAAGTAAATGGTAGGTCAAATATATGGTACAGATCCAAATACACTGATAGAATGGAAGCAAGAATGTATGGAAATTCGTTTATGATTACCTCTATTTTCCCAGTAAATAAAAAGCAAAGCCGATAGCTGGTAGTGATGATTGGGAAAAGAATATTGGGATAACTAAAAAGAGAGGGATAACTAAAAATGATTTGGTCATTTAAAATTGAGTGAATTAACAAAGATATTTTAA
>NW_011888819.1:4399765-4403528 GCF_000151845.1 Pteropus vampyrus
ACTTGAATAATCTTTAGGATTAGGACACATTTATTTTCTTTGTATAGCCATGATCCTTAGCCAGAAACTTATCTGTCTTGTAGCTCCTACTCTTGTTGGTAATTCAGAAACCATGTGTGTGCAAACAATTTCCAGGTGACTTTTCCAATTGGCTCTCCCTTGGGTTTCACCAATTGGAGGCGCTAATGGGAGATCAGAAGCCAAAGCAGCAGTGACCCCAGAGTTCTTCTTTGGCTCAGCTCTCTTCCTCTGTTCATAGGCCGTATTTCCTATGTATCTCTTTCAACCTCTCAACTTCCAAGACAGCAGCGCCACCCCAGTGCCTTGTTCCTGTAACACCATTTCCTCCCTGTGTTCTTCTAGTCCTAGAAATAATAGCTGTTGCCTGCAGTTTCTTATCCCTGAGTTAACTTTATTTTCTCTTTTTATTCCTCCAGCCTTCCAACATCAGTATTACTAATATCCTATATGAAATCCATTCTTTTTGAAATATTTACCTCTGTTTCTCTCTTTTTTAACTGGACCTTGACCAGGACTCTTTTATACACTTATACAATAAATTCTTATAAATGAGAGTGTATTTGAGAGAGAGTAATTGAGACAATACTTTATTGTATAATATTTTATTAATTGAGTGTATGTTATCGAAGATTATTTATAAAATATCTAATTTTTATTCAGTTAACTATGTACTAACCACTCTTCTAAGTGATTTACTTATTTAATCTTCATAGCAATTCTTAGAGGTAGACACTATACTCATCTATACTTTTAGATGATGAAACTAAGGCAGAGGAATTTTTAAAAATTGCTCCTACCTAATAGAATTAGTAGGGGGCAGAGAAGAAGAGTTTAATCTATAAAGGATAGTAGAGCATTAAGGAAGCCTTGTTAAAAAAATAAAATTAATTTTTTCAAAACAGGAAAAATTAAAGCATTATATTCACATGGCATTACTCTGGTAAAGTGGGAAAAATCAATGGTATAGAAAATATAAAGGTTACTTGCAGGATTGACTTGAGTAGTGGAGAAAGGATTTCATGCAATAAATATTGAGAGGATATTTCCTGAGAGAGAGAAGTAAATGGTAGGTCAAGTATATGGTACAGATCCAAATACACTGATAGAATGGAAGCAAGAATGTATGGAAATTCATTTATGATTACCTCTATTTTCCCAGTAGATAAAAAGCAAAGCCAATAGCTGGTAGTGACGATTGGGAAAAGAATATTGGGATAACTAAAAAGAGAGGGATAACTAAAAATGATTTGGTCATTTAAAATTGAGTGAATTAACAAAGATATTTTAATAGTTTGTCATGTAGCACTGAGGACTAGGTTGAAATTATTTTCAAAGTCATGAATTTAAAGTGAGATGAGTCAACACTGTTATATCAGTCAGTGTTATCCAGAGAATAGAACCAAGGTTATGTATAAAAATCCTCTATCTCTATCGCTATCACTATTGCTGTCGCTGTCGCTGTTGCTGTCGCTGTCGCTATTGCTGTCTCTGTCTCTGTCTCAGTCTCTGTCTCTATCACCATCTCTGTCTCTATCTCTGTCTGTCTCTGTCTCTTAGTGTCTGTATATAATATCTATAATTTTTATAGATTATTCTAATATTTATTTTTTATTATCTAGTATAATATGTGTGTGTGTGTGTGTGTATATATATGAGAGAGAGAGAGAATTTTTCTTTTACTCAGTCTTTTTGTTTTTATTCAGGTCTTCAATGGATTTGATGAGGCCCACCCACATAAGGGAGGGAACTCTACTCAAACTATCCATTCAAATATTAATTTCATCCAGCAACACCCTCACAGACATACCCAAAATAATATTTAACCAAATATCTGGGCACTCTGTGACCCAATTATTTTGATATATAAAATTAACCGGCACAATGGTTTATGATTTTTTTTCAGCCATATACAGCTGTAAGAGTGCAGGTGTAGAAGAAACAGAGAATTTGATTAATTTGAAGTGAGGTTTTACCAAATGATTAAGACAGAGTGAGAGAATTCAAGGGAGTAAAATGCAAGAGTGTATGATAATAACTATGTTATTCAGACTGTGTAATCATAATAATAATAAAGATGGTTCTGGACAGTGAAAAGTTACAGGACTATAAAATTCAAAGGTCTGATGAGAAGGAGAAATTGTTGAGGTCAGGGACTAGAGGGAATGAGCTAGAAAGAGTGGAGTTAGTGGTCTGTGATTGGAAAGTCTGAAATTAAAGTCAAGGAGAGGGTGCAGTGGTAGTTATGATCACGCAGATGAAGGAAAATGCCAGAAGGATGGCAAAGGAAAGTGGAGGATGATCCTGATCTCTGACCTTAGCTATAAAGCAGGGTGTAAAATAAAGATAAGATGTGTGCACATATAAACAATTTTAAAATCATAATGTGGTTAGTGCAATAAGACATGTATGAACAAAGTATGGGGTAAGATCTGAAAAGAAAAAAAAAATCACTGTTGGCTGGTTAACCAACAGGAAAGTGGGATTTCAATTCCCCCCGGAAGATGGGGAATATTTGCAGATAACGATAGTGAAAGAAGGAGGGCTTTCTAGGTAAAAGAAATATCTCAACTCTTGGCATTTGTGAGCTGATATTGGAAGGCTTTTAATACCAGAGTAGGGAATTTGAGATTTACCAGGCAACAGAAGATTACCAGAGGTTTTTGAGCAGGGATATCTTATTATCTATCATCCAAAAAGAAAGATAAACCCTCCGTGTGGAAAGAGGGAATTAAAGAATGCTTGGCTAAAGATTAGTTATCTTATTAATGAAATTATAGTCTATGTAAATATAATAAGATTCTATATTAAGTCAGGGTAGGAGGGAAATGTATAGATTATTACTTGTCATAAACTACCATAAAACCTCAATAGTATAAAAACTAAATTTTTATTTCTGTAAGTTACTTGGCTAGCCAGATTGCTCTCTTGATCTTGGCTGGGATCACTCGCATGTGTCATGACCATCTGACTGACTCTGAACCGGGATGGCCTTCATTAAAATGACAAGAGCAACTTGACTGAACTTCATAATCTTCTAGTCCTTTAGCAAGCTAGTCTTGGCATTTCAATGATGATGGCAGAAGGACAAGAGCAAAGTGGAAAAGCACAAGCATTTTCACAAACTTCTATTTAAGTCACACCTCTTACTTCTCACTGGATAACACATGTGCCATAGCCAAACTCAGAGTCAGAGTGAAAGGGCACCAAAAATCCACGAGTAAAAATAATAATAAAAAAAAAAATACAAAAAGAGGTGAAATATTTTGGACATTTTTGCAATATATTTACCACAAAATAGAAAGGAGAAGGTAGATTTAAATGGTATTTTGAGTATGTGTATGTGTGTGTGTAATGAATTTTCTTGTGGGGGAGGAAGACATTTTTATCTACCCTTTTAGGTTCTTTCAGCTGGTCTAATAATTGAGACAGATCGACAAGAAAAAAATAACCACTTTAAATTACATGCATGTGTATGGGAACCCCACACACATGAGAAAGTAAGAGACAGGGAAAATGACATTTTGAGCTGAAGAATGAGGTAAGAGGCCTGAGGCTTTAGAGGAGAGTGGTGGGAATTTACAGGATAATAAAAAGAAAAGATGTTCATTAATTAGATGCTTGCCCTGCCATATATAAATGTCATAAAAAAGTTATTTCTGGTAATAACTTTTATTATGGGCAAGGCTGCCAATTTAAATTCCTTAAGGGAGAAGTAAAATTTTCTTTTGAGCCTCCAAGGCCT
>NW_011888819.1:4406623-4427459 GCF_000151845.1 Pteropus vampyrus
TTGAAATCAGCTTCTGGCTCAAGTAACACACAGTACCTTTCCTGGAGTTTTGCCACTATTTTCTCCCTCTCTCTACCTGACTATAAAGAAGCCTGTTTGTGTTCATAAAAACTTATATTTTCTCCTCAGTGTTAGCTTCACCTTGGGCTTCTGTTCCACAATAAATATATTAATCCCCATCACTTCAGAGAAAAAATACTCTCTGTAGTAGACCAACTCTTATGTCTACAGATTACAAGTGAAAGTTCAATTTCTTGATTTCCAGTGGGCAGGGGTTACACATATATGTATTTTTGAATGAATGAAAAACCACAGATATAAAGTTAAAAAAGTTATATTTCTTATACATGTAATTTTTTTTTTCACTTAAAATTATCTTAGGGTGCACAGTTTTGAAATGAAGAGTGACAAAACAAATCTTGTATTTTGCAAATAACGAAACAAAGCCAGTCTTTTGAATCTGACACAATATATCAAAGCTTTTATTTTCTGATCTCTCTTTTGCCTTTAGCCTTATGCACTCAGCATCATTAATATTGTCTTCACTATTTTGTCTAGATTAAGCTTTATGAATTGCCCGTGGACAAGAGTGAATAATAAAATAAAGAATGCTGGTAAACACCTTTAGAATCTTCAATAAAGCTGGCCAATGTCTCTATCTTTGTAGTTTTTATGAATGTCCACAATGTCTTCTATTTTTATTTTACTCAAAAATAAAACCCACTTTGTAGCATTTATTCAAATTTTTCAATCGTAATAAAAATGAGAATTTAAACCCTGACTACCAACTGAAACATGCTGTGGTGTTCTCATAAATAGATAAATTACAGGGGAAAGTAGGTCAAAAAGAAGCTAACCTGAGAAATTCAGTACCATGTATTTGAGTATATGCTGATAAAAAATGCACACTGAATAGTCAGACTTCCAAGATATGTATGAAGTGCTTTCCTGAATTTGCCCCTTCAAATAGACTTGCTTAATATGTCTTTATAAATTAGTGAGATGGTTTTATTAGGAGACAATCCTTGATCTCTCATAGTTCTATGGGTCTCATTTTCTGAGCAAAGGTGTTATTAGCCAATTTTCTTTGGGTCGTCTTTACAGGAGGCTTGTATAAGCAAATAGCCTTGAAAGGTGGAGCTGTTCACCTCCCTGGAACAGATTTTAAATTCCAGAGTAATAAATGTAATTCTCTCTCTCTTTCTCTGGAGAGGAGGTTTGCTGTTTGCCAGCAGTACTTGTATAAGATCAGAGGCTTCCTAGCATCGATGTCCTTCTCCTGTAACTCATCCTACGGAGTGGGCAGGAAACACCTGACCCTCATTGTGTTGCCCTGTGGGAACTGGGGCTTAGAAAACAAGGGCGAGATGTTACTCTGGCCCATTCTATAGCTGTGTGTCATAAACTGCTTTTAGCTCTGACCCAGAAATCTCATGTCTTTCTGCTGACTATCTATGAAACTGTGACAAGCTAACTTGTTCGCTTGCAAGTAAGGTAAAAATCTAAGACGTTGTTCCTGAGGTGACAGGTATATTTGAACTTTAGGAAATGCCTTAACAGTTTTCCTTGACTGGATTACATTTCGTCATTGTTTTTCGGGAGATTTGTTCTTTTATATCAAGATACCTTATCTGATTGCGTAACTAATATATGCAGTAGCAAATTAGCGGAACTCTAAAATGTAAAATAGACATTAAAAATACTGAATATCCTATCACTTAGAGAAAATCATTAATAATATTTTCCACATATTCTTAAGTCTGCCCCATCTGTAGGTACATACACACACACATTTACACATAGAAACACAATTTTATAATTTGGGACTATAGTGTATATAGTGTTATATTTTGTGCTCTAATTCTAGAACCTTGTATGTGCCTTCTTACTTATAATTCCCAGTATGATATACTATCATTATTGGGTCATGAAAGATAGCCCTTAGATTTTAATTTATTTTTCTAATTACCTCCTTTGTCTCTCATACTATATCCCAGTTCCCACAAATTATATTTTAAACTAACACTTGTAGGGTATTAATCTACCTTGCACAATCTACCAGAAGCTTTACATGTATTATTTTTGTAATAATCTCAAGAACCCTAAGAAAATATTGTTAGTTTACCTTTTTTTTCTATTTTACCAGCTATTCATATCAACCTTAGAAAGATCCTTCCTCATCTTAAGATAATACTTATATTTTATTGTCTTAAATATTTACATTGAACACAAATTCATCTAGTGATATAATAATCTAATATTTCTAATAATTATGATGTTTAATATTTCTTGGACACTTACTATGATCAATGCTTTTCAAAGCAATGTGCATATATGACATCATTAAATTCTCTCAAGATCTTCAGCTGGTAGTATTGTCTTCCTCATTTTAAGAACGAATTAACTAAAGCAGAATGAGTTTAGATAATCTTCCAAAAGTCACTGAGCAAGTAGGTTGGTTGCAGAGTAGGACTCACATTGTACAGAGTCTGACTCCAGGACCTTCTCTGAACAACTGTTAAGGCTCTGTCTTTGAGAATTAACCAGTGTCCTATCACTATTTCTGCAATAATTTGTTACTCACTCCCTAACTGAAATGCTTTTACATGACATATTTAGTTCAGACATGGACTTGGATCTGTTTCTGGGCCTCCTCTTCTGTTACGAAAATCTAGGTAATTATCTTGTTCCTTACAAAATAACTGCTTCAAGGGAACAGCCAGCACATCATGATACATGTTCTTCCACCAAAGTTTATTTAATGTATACTTCTAAGGGCCATATATGTATATTACATAAAGGATTTTACGGTTTCTGTAGGGGATGTCAATAATTCAAGGGAATGAATAGGTGTGGAAGGAAAAGTGTCAGGCTACTACAGTCACTCTCAAGTGTATCAAGTTCAAATTTTGGGATTATTTTATAGAGAGACTATAATGATAGCCTATCTCGGTGTCAGGATGAAAGGCAGAAAGTCCTTCTGGGTCTTTGTTCAAAGAAACTCACCAGATGAAAGGCCCATGTCTTAGTTTATTCAGGCTTCTATAACAAAAATGTCATAGACTGGGTGGCTTATAAAGAATAGCTATGCATTCCTCTCATTCCGGAGGCTAGAAATACAAGTTCAAGGTGCTGGCAGATTTGGTGTCTGGTGAGGGCCCACTTCCTGGTTCATAGAGGGTCATCTTCTCCCTGGTCTTCACATGGCAGAAGGATGAGAGAGCTCTCTGGGGTCCCTTTAATTTGATACTCATCCCATTGAGAAGGGTTCTATCCTCAAGAACTAACATCTCCTAAAGGCCCCACTTCCTAATATCATCACTTTGGGCACTAGGATTTAACGTATGAAGTTTGAGGGGACACACACATTTAGTCTATAGCAGTCCAATCTATAAAGAAGGAGGGATGTAAATTCCATCCATAGGGAATAATAGAGTATCTTCCAAGACCATTCTTGTTGAGAAGTCATTACTAGAAATGGTGGAAATCATTTTTAGGCTTTACTTGTTTGTAGCATACTGTCTTTAAATGGTCAGAACACTCCTTTCTCTCCTTCTCTCTTTGTGATTGTTAAGTGTGGAGGTTCTTCTTGCCAACACAACCCTGGCACAGATGCGTAACTGAAGAGACAGTTTTCTTAATGCCTCATCCAGCGTTTGATCCACTGCCAGCCTCCCTAAATTTAGATTAGAATGCTGCTTTAGAATTTGGCAAGTTTATTGCACTCTTGCCATTATTCTAGAGTCACAACTTCCCCCCTTTCTGTTAACTTGTTTGTGCAGCACTTTCTCAGATGATTTATCTTTACAGTGGTGTGTAATGTGAGGCTGAAAGGTTTAGAAAACGTACTTAAAAATATATATAATTAAAGTCTTATACAAACTTTGATTAAAGATTATTTCTAATAATTATTTAGTAATTTTCATGCTCATGCTGATCACTGTAAGAAATATTTCTATCACCGAAATAATGACTTAAATTTTCAGATTCTGATGGAGGAAAAAAAATTAGCATTTTCGAGGAAAAAAATTAGTATTTTTGAGCATCAGTTTCATACTTATAATTTTTATATGCATTTTTCAGAGTGTAACCAAAATTATTTTTATTTCTATATAAAGTGGAGCATTGCTAACTCATTAGATTTTAGCTAGAAACACCCTTACGCTCTTTCCCACTCTCTATGATGTGAACGCTCTATATAAAATGACGTAAAAATGGGCCTTTGAATACTTTGAATAGAAATTTTATCACTTTTTCTGTTGTCAGTCTACTACAAAGGGCTTATTGCAATGGCTTCATTACTGTAGTGTGCCAGGGAGAATCATGGAACAATTTTTGACTTTGGTCTGACATTGCACACAGTCACATCCACTACTATTGCATGCAGTGTGTTTATTTGACCCTACCTTTTCCAGACAGCAAGCAAAATTAGTATTTATATCGTGGGCACATAACACATGAGTAGTTTATTCACATTGTTTAATGCTGTCAATAACAAGAGTCAGGTTTTAAAGATTAAATCGAGAGTAATATTTCTCCTTGAAAAGATTAAAGACAAATCATCTGTATTTTCTTTATAATTCATGTTAATTTTAAGACCTGAGTTGCTTATGATAAAATTGAGAATTAGTCATTTAGTTAAGTATACTGTTGATGCTATTTTCTTTTTTCTAAAAGATATAATTTTTGAAAATTACTGCTTCTAAAAAAAATCAGTTAGAAACTGCTATGGATAATTTTCTCTTCTATACAAATCACTTTGAAAATCATGTGCATACTTAATATATACTGTTCTTTATACACGTTCCTTTTTAGAAAATAAAAATTTTATTATTTGCCTTTGAAAGTGACTATAACATCTGCATTTCTGTTTCTTAAAAAGGTTGATAATAGAAGTTATAACTTATTTAAAATTTTTAAAAATGTGTCCTCAAATTTCAGATCTTTTAAACTTATTGAGGGTGGGAGGTCTAAGATAATGTGCTCTTTGTATAAGTGAAGACAATAGCTCAGAGATGATGAATGACAATTAAGGCTACATAGTCTCAATTTTGACATAATTCTTATGACTCCAAAACCAGTGAGTTTTAAAATTAATGCTTAATTTACTTCATATATAAGTTTTTGACTACCTTTTTATGTACTCAATAAATCTAAACGGAATAATCCCATACCTTCCCCATTTCAAAGATAATACTAAATTCATCCAGTTGCTCAAATCAAGAACCTTAGAGGGAGGACAGAGTAAGGGGAAAGTAGTGTTCAATTGGGGGAAGCAAAAGAGAATTTTGGCACGTTGGACATATTCTGCATGGTACCCTAGTAACCTATAGTGGGTACATGGTATTGTGCATTTGTCAAAACCAAGTTCTTTACGCCAGAAAGAATAAATCTAATGTAAGCCAATTAAAAATAAAATCAACCAGAATGTTAGAGGATATTGGAAAAGTATGCAAACTATGACAAAAGAATGAATATATTGCAAATATATGACACATCTTCACTGAAGGTGATGAGGGGTGAAGGAGCTGAACTACATAACATCGGAAAAGGATGTTTCGACTGGAAAGTGTAAGATTAAAAACAAAAGAAACTGTATATAAACACTTTAGTTTGGCTGATAAAGTCGTTTCTCACAGAGATACAGTTAATAATTCTGAAACAGTTGTACGTGAATCCTAGGATTGAAAAAATAAGCAAATGGGTGACAAATGGTGGGCTCTAGATTTTTCACTGTTGGAAAGAGAGATTATAAATTAGCAAGGAGGAGAGTCTATAATAAACTATGTGGTGTTAGAGTCAGAGATATGGGTACAAATCAGGTTTAGTTCATATAAGGATGTCAGGTACATAAATATTTATAGATGAGTATGCATATATGGGTTAGTATACACACATCTATTTCTTAGCTTTACTCATGAGGAGAGCCTACAAGCTCGTAAAATAGTAGTTTCTCCCCTTACTTGCCATGGCCTCCACTATCTCAAATAAATGAGGCCCTAGAGATCAATCCTTTATGCTCCAACCACACTGGAATTCCTTCTTTTATTCAGTATTCCAATGCCATATACCTGTCTAGATCTTCACATTGGCTGTTTTCTGCATCTACAACATTTTGGATCCTTTATAAAATCTATGCATTAGATAAATGTAACCTTCCCAGGGAGACCTTACCTTACCCTGAATTCAAAATAATCTCCAGTTTTCTTTATTTTAGCAAAGCTTTTTATGTATTTCAAATTCTTATCGCACTCATTAAATTTTTTAAAATTCATTTATTATTTGCCTTCCTGACTTCCCACAAAGCTCCATGGGAGCAGGAACTGTCTTTCTTGTTCCCTGCTCTGTCATCAGTGCCAGAAGAAGACCTGGTACTTAATTTTAAAAAAATTCTTTAAATGAATGAATAAATGTACAGAAAGAACTGATTTTCATTTAACTGAAAAGACTAGAAGAGAAAGAGCTGATTCTTCTTTGTGGAAGGCTGGAAGAAAAAAAGCACAAGAAATGATAAGAGCATTTAAAAATTTATATAATGAGTAAAAGTTCAACTGGGGACAGAATGTAGAGTTTCAGATTTCTTATCAAGGCTTCTGTTAATTCATAAGGCTTTATTTCAGAATTGTGCAGCAGCCCCAGTTAGTAGTCAAGTGTTTCCATATGTAATGTGATGTAATTCCTTAAGAGACATCTACATAGCTCCTTTGAGAACTTACAGAATCTTCCTCCACCACTCCTCTACTCCGATTTTTTCTAAATTGGAGGGCTATTCGTTTAAATGGTAATTAAAAAAACTTAAACTATGAATATGAAGCATGCTATTGGTAATCTCAAAATGTTATTTTACTCTTTTCTCAACTAATTTCTTGGATACATTTTAGTAAAAATGCTAATAAGTAGAAAATCTTTATTAGCTGACATTTTTGAATAAATATAATTTGAATACTTACTGCATAGTATTTTATTTACTAAGGAAAAATTTTGATGTATTATGAGTAATCTGTTGAATGGTAATTTTTCAGAAAATGCTGTTTATTCACATACATTTGAAGCTCCCCATTTTTATTTAGTAATTTGGCATTTCTTGAAAAGCAAAAATGAAATTTCTTATAACAAGCCATGACAGATGAACCTAGCTTTAGGAAACACTTTATAAACAAGTTAAATCACGTGAGAACAATGATCTTTAACTGTCTTTTCAAGGTCTAGTTAATAACTCTTTTTCAATACAGTTAAATTTTGCTCTAATGAAGTAATATACGAATAGCCTCAATAATGTGCCCCATCCCTTGGACCTTATGTAATTGAACTGTAAATCCATTCTAATGGGATTTGCCTTTTGCACATCTTAAACCTGATCCTTTTCGAATAGGCTTCTTATTCAGTTCATATATATCAGCAACAGTATTTTAGAAGTGTGAAAGATTATGCAGCCCCTAGAGAGGAGGTTCTGCGTATGGGAAGTTTAACTCAATTTTATATCTCAAAGGTGCAGGCACTATTTCATTTCTGTCTCCTAGTACATAGGAAGCAGGTGATGAAAATTTGTGTCAGAGGAGTACAATATTTGTGTCGTGACAAGAGTAAGATCCCGAAGGGTTTTGCAAAAAAATATATTTGGCTTAAAAAATGTAGAAAAATAATAAAGTATGTGCCCAGAACCATTTCTTAGCATCAGATAAGTTGCCATACAAAGGTATTCAAGAGCCACGCTCTATCGTGCTTGAGAAAAACTAGGTTCTTAGATAGTAGAAGTGTAACAGGAAATAATGTTCACAGAAGCCATCTTGGCAAGGAAACAAATCAACGTGGTTGGTTATTGTGAATAATACAAGTGAGGCCTTTGCAAAGTGAATGCCTAAAAGAAATTGTACAGGACATGGTAGTGCTTTATAAGATGAGATTTTCTATAAAACAGACCTGTGCTTAAATCATGGTACTTGGCACTTTTTACCCATGTGCCCTGAGACAAGTTACTTAATACTTCTGATATCCAATTTTATCACTTGTAAAATTGCAATAATTAAATCCATTTTGAAAACACTGTTCATATTAAATTAAATGTGATTGTAGATATTCTGGGCAAGCATATCATAACTATAACAGAGGTGATGATCTTTAGGGTTACATGGAGTGGAATCTGCCTGAGAAATCTACAAATAAAGTTAACTTATCTATTTAGATATTTCAGTTTGTAGGTAATCCACACAAATATTGAATATTGATATAGTTTCATTATGAGTCATCACATTTCTAGGATACTTATTTTTGCTTTCTATGAAAGATGTTAGTTTTAGTACTCATCTTGTTAATTGTAGAACTTTGCAACTGCATATTCAATAACTATTTCTTATTATACTATTTATTTAAAAATTGTTAGCATTCATCTTTTATTGGCTATAATTTAGTTACATAAAGATGTTATAAACATTAAATAAAGCCTAGCAGATATCTTGTACCTATTCGTTGACGCCAATATTGGTGAAAACAATTCGACTTGCTAAAATTAAATTATTCTATGTGGCTTATTGGCTTATGAGGAATAAAAAAATAAAGACATATCTCTGGGCAAAAGTTATACTGTAAGATGCCATATTTGATTTTATCCACTTTTTAGATTATTTATATATTTTATATACTACTGTACAGACAATTGAGAGTTAGTTGGTTTGTGCCTTGTTAATTTCATCAGCTATTATAAAGATTGATTAGCTTGCACAAGATGATAATTTGCTCAGTCCAATTAAAAGTAAACACCAAAAGATTAAGCACTTGACTTAAGCAAATGCTTCTAGGATTTGAGAGCATGTCCTATCATTCACACACAAGAAAACCTACCAAGCATTGGTGTCCTTTGGGGGGTATTACAGAGAGTGATCAGTCTTCTCTTGAGAAAGGTGACAGTTAGTTCATAGAGAAGAGAGAAAAAAAGCCTGGAATAAGAGAATCAACAGCTTTGATTTTGGGGAAGTAGAGTGTAGGTAATTTCATAGTCATTGTCAGAAATATCAGGCTAACAGAGGAAATCATTTTATATGCTCATTGCATTTTATGTATTAAATATTTATTAGTTCATTAATTAATCAATCAATTCATTCAAAATTACCCACACTAAACTCACTTTATATATTTTTTCTCCTGTTTATTTGGGACTATAGTGAGTAGTAAATTAGAGTATTTCCTCAATATTAAATAATACTTCAAAAACAAGCAAACAAATGCAACAAATCCTGGAACTTGAGAATAATTCAAATTCTGAAGGTGTTTTTTAAGTTTGCCTAGTATGCCATTGCTCTGTAGGCTGACCTGATTCCAAATTCTACTAATTAATCAGCAAATGAAGTGGTAAATAGGTATACTATTTTTGTTCTAACTTTGCTCTAACTCTGTAATTACTTACATGTAAAATGTGTGACTCTAGCTATAGTGGTATCTATTAAAATTTCAATTCCAGCTAAGTTAATGAGTACATGAGGAAGGAAATGCTTGCAAAATTATTATAATTAAGTTGCTTTAAATGGTCACATTTTGAGAACACAAGGAAATGAGTAGTTAGTTCCCTAAAGAGATAAGTGAACACACTGTAAAGACCAAAATGTACTTTAAGAGTTATAGTAATTTCTTGCTTTTACCACTCCCACTTCTTTGATTGGAGTTAAATTCACCTTGAGATGACACATTCGATCTGATAGAAACAGCCACTACACCATGATGGCAAGAAAGGGAATAAAATATAACATTTTTCAGAAGAAAATTCTTGCTACCACATGCTTAAAACAAACAAACGAACAAACAAACAAACAAACAAAAAACTAGAGTAGTATGTCTTTGAAAGTTGCTTCTCTCATTTTTATTTTATATGATCCAAGAAAATGCCACAGAAATTGATCTTTTAAATTTTAATTCTGTTTTAAAAATATCTTAAAAAGGTATATTAAAGAAATAACATTTTGGAAGATGCTTAGAAAAAGAGAATATGCAATTCAGAATAGTTACATGTACAGATCTTTATTTTTCTTTGCTTTTTTATCCTCTCAGTGTAGGATTGGAATTTATAGAGGAGTATACCAGTTGCCCTAGAGGGGTAAGACTATAGGGTTGGGAATAATAGATTGAATTAGGAAAAGCTGAAGTTTGTAGCCCATAAGTTAACAAAGATATTTCAGAAAAAGCATCAGCAGATCACTAGTTGCATAAATAGAAGATAATATTTCAATAAACAACACTGGTTATTATATCTTTCAGAACTCCTCAATTTCCTTCTTTCTGTGCTTCTAGACTTGCAGTGCTTCGTTCTGATTCTGACGGCCAAAATCAACCCAAATTTGCTCTATCCAATCACCGTTTCCCACTTTATTTTTCTAATTCTAATTGTATTAGTTTCGTACTCTGGTTTTGATTTGGTTATTTTCAGCTATTGCAGCTAAAGTGTAGTCAACAATGAATTCTTATCACTCTTTATCTGGATACTTGGAATATTTCCCACTTGTGGGCATGTTGGGATGTCAATCTCCATATCTCATTCTTTCCCACAACAGAATTGGGAAGAGATCTAAGCTCATCCAATGCAGCTCTGAATCTCCACAAAGCAATGATCGCTCAACAAACGGGCACAAGGATCAGCATAGGCCGATTAAAATCTTCTGCATTTTTCCACTGGAGAATCATGGCAACCACTATATGTCTTTATTTAGAATTACCAGAGAGGAAGACAGAATTTTGGGATGTCTGGATGCCATTTTTCTTGGTTGTGAGAAAAGTCTACCTGAAGCAGAAGGGTATAAAGTTGACATAAAGAGAGAAACAGAGGTAACCTGAGCTGAGCAATGGCAAGAGAGCCAGGGCAGCATTGTTTCAGCCCATCTCTGTGCTTGAAATAAGCATCCTTCCTGAATTTCTTTACTAAGAGTTTATATAAATCAATATATATCTATATATTGAATCAATGTGAATCAATATAAGTTATGGTCAACTAGCTAATTTTCTAATATAACCAATCAATATATATGAATCAATAACATCTCTATGTATCAGATGGTTTGAGTTGAGCATCCGTCACTTACAGCAGAAAAAATTTGGTTAAATTTCTAAGAGGTAAATAAGCTTTACCTAAACCCAAACAACTATATTATTAAAGTGGTAGAATTACTTGGCAGCAATTTTTGTTGCTAATTATAAGTATAGAATATTTTTAATAATTCATGTTAAAGTAGTATAATTGACATAGAACTTTATATAGTTTTCAAAGAGATTGTATAGTTATTACCTATTTGAGTTTTTGCAATAATACTCTAAATTAGATAGGGTAAGTGTTTTTACAGTTTATGCATATAGACATTTTATTATTATTTGCTCATAGTAACACATGTAATAAATAGTTGAGCTGAGCTTAGAACTCAGGATTTTGATGCTAACTTCAGGGTTTTCCCCATAACAAACACTTTTTTTTTTTTGCTCTTTTGTGCTCCTTGTCTGTTCTGGCTTTTCCCACCCTCTTACTGTCTCTTTCTAATTTCTTGGAGGTTTGGCACTACAGCCACACTTCATCCTTCCACTGTCTCTGACTCCTCCCTTCCCAATCTCTTCACCCCAAACATTCACATTTTTGTAAGCAGAGTCATGGCTAAGGGAGAGTGTGAACTGCCAGTGAGAACAATAAAAATTCAGAACTATGAATCACAAATATATAATTAAATAATGCCTCCTAAGCAGAATTTTCAAATACTTGGTTTTTCGATACCCCATAAACATGAAAAGGAAGGCTCTAGTGGATATTCTCCATGCTATTCTCTTACTCTGCCCGCTGTGGAGGCCATGGCTCTATGTTTATCAATTTAGTAGACTTGAGATATATGTGACCTAAAGATTTGATTCTCAAGAATTCCCTGGAGGGCTTGTTGAAACACTCTCAAGAGTTTCTAATTCTGTATGCTTGTGACAAGGCCTAAGAATTTACATTTCTAACAAGTTCTGGGGGTGCTAATGCTACTGGTCCCAGTATCACATTCTGAGTACAATTTACCTAAAGAATAACTTCTTTTAAAAAGATAGAGGTAGTTAAAAGTTTACTCGATTCCCAAAGGATCTGACTTTTCTTTCTTCCTTCCTGCCTGTCCAGAGTTCATCACAAAAATTATTGGATGCTCATTCTTGCTAGTAGGGCAGTGGTAATTCTATCCTTTGGTGTCAGTTATTGAGACTTCAGATACATCCATGCAAAAAAGTTATGGCAGGCACTATGAGATGGTAGTTGACAGTATAATACTCAGTATGGAACAATCCTAAATCCAAATGCTGGCTTCGATTTTTACAACCTCTGCTATTTTATTCACATTAATCAAGTTCTTTTCCATGATCCTTAAAGCAGGGATGATGGTATTATCTACTATTCTTTGTTGTGGTGAGCATTAATAAAATAATTAATGTAATACACCAAACCCTGTGCCTAATATAGTTTTCATTGAATATATGATATTCATATATTCATATATTTATTAAATGATTTAAAAGGTACTTAGGTAAAGTCAAAATATGATTATTGGCAGTATATGTTGGTATCTTCAAATTGACTTCCAAACGAGTTTTGAAGCATAATGTATTCATAATTTGATGACTGTGTAGGTAAATGATGTTTAAATACTCTACAAAACAATCTATATATTTTTCTCTTAGTCTCTGACATCAGGTTGCAGATGCAAACATATTTGGTTGTTATTTACTCTGTTCTGAATTCTTCTTCATAGGAACAAGACTTGTTAATGGTACTACACAACAGAGGATGCTAAAGATAGAGTCTTCAGTGACAGACTTTATCAGCACAGGGCACTGATGTTTCCAAGGCTTGATCATGTGGTTCATATGTTCCCCCATTTGTAATTTTTACATTTACTTGCATTTACCTGAAATGCTTTTACTACCTACCCTTCTTGCTTCATTGATTCACATTCATCTTTTAGTTTTCACTTTGTATTTCACTCTAAGTGTAGGTCAAAAAGCATCCTATATATTTCCTAATAGAAATATAGAAATAATAGTATAATATAGTATAATAATTTTAGTATACTAAATTTTAATTTAGTATGATATATTTTAATTAAATATTTTGTTGTTTACATCCATTATTAGATTCAAAGTTTCTTGAAAGCAGAGACCATCTATACTCAATTCGTGTGAATAAACATTTACTGAGTGCCTATTATGTAATAGGATAGGTGCTGGGAATACAGAGATGAATAAAACTCTATTTCCTTGTGTTACCAAGAAAATATACAAGTAGATGAAAATTAATTTTGAACTGGAATTAAGAAAAGTCTTCCTTTCCTGTCACTTAAGTTGACCTCTAAAGATCATAGAAAATTAGCTAGTCGAAAGGCATACTGAAGAGTATTCTAGACCTAATATATAGCTATGGATAACCTAAGTTGGGATAGAACTTTGTGAATTCCAGAAAAGAAAGAAGCAAGTTTGGACCATAGTGAACATGGATGGCCTTGGATGCCAAGTGAACCTGGAGACGTGACTGAAGTAAAATTATGTCAGTCATTATAAGTGATAGTAAAGACTTTGAATCATAGAAACAAAACCAGAGAATGTTTTCTTACAGAATAAAAAATAAAAGAGATTACCAATCCACTTTCTCTCATAAGCAGAATTAACTGTGTCAAATGTTGCTGAAGCTCAAGAAAGATGAGGACTGAAAGGCTCCTTTGGAATGAACATCATGGATGATAATAGAATTTTATCAAAAGCAGTTTGGGTGGTGTGGATGGAGTAGAAATCAGATTTGCATGATTTGCGAAGTGATTGCAAAGTCATGAAGAAGAGAATATATGTGAAAAACTCTATTAAGAGCTCTGATTCATTACAAAAATAAGATGTTAGCTAGGTAGAGGGTCAATGGTTAAAAAGACTATTTTACTTTAAGTGGGAAACACCAAGAACATGATGGAATAGATGCCAGCTAAATATTTAATTTTAATTTTATTTAAGATATCAAAGTGAAGTTCTTTGTCCAGTTAAATTGAGATTCTAGAGTCAGATATTTAGTTTAATTCAGAGCCATTTATTTTATAATTTTTATCCTCTAGTCTTGAAGATCCAATTGTAAGCAGAGACTTGTTCTAGTTTTTATACCTAATATCTAAAGTCTAATCTGTTATGTTACTTTAGAAAATCTAAATGTCAAGAAATATATTTTGTCTGTATAACAACTTGAGTTATATTTCTTTTTAAACTTTACAGGTGTCAACACTTGCCATATGTGCAAAAATTACTTCTACCCTTATGTCAGCATTTTGAAGTCCTTGAATTACTAAAGATATACATGTTATATACTTTAGTAATACAGGAGCTATTTTTTAATCAAGGATAAAGCAAGAATATTACATTCATAAATTATAAATTTACATTATTTTAAATTTAGTTCACCTGAAAAAGTGTCACTTCAAAAAAAAAGAAAGAATCTTATCTTTTCCTAAATTAAAAATACTTTGACCATAATTTTTAGCCTTGTAGACATGATCAATCAGAATGAATGAGTTTCATAAATAAGACAGAAATTTCAAAGGTTGTGCTGATATTTCTCAGGTGAGAAAAACAACGTTTTCTCACTTTTTTTTCATGGGTTTTCATCATCAGAAGCTCAATTTTATAAACAAAAATTGTTGTACATTTCAGTAGGAGGAGCTGGACGTCAAAGTGACACAAAAGTTTGCAGCAAAAGCTCTGGGCTTTTTGGTTGATGGAGTAATTACAGTGGAATAAAGAAGAAAATTGTCTTTTTCATACTAGGACCAGCAAATTTACCAGTGTTGTCTTTAGTAGAGAAAATGCAATCATTTCTACTTGTCTCACATGAATTGTTTATCCCATCTGTCAGATTCTGTGATTTTCCTTTTCGAAGCAGCAAGTCTACTCCCTTTTCTCAGTAGAGTTTGACAATGAGTTAATCAGCTTTAGGGGCTACTGAATAATATCTAATGGGACAAGATGACTGGTCCTATTTTGTCTCTTTTGTCTGCTCAAAATATTACTACAAATATAAAGTGAAGATCCTTGAAGCTTTATCAAGTCACACTTCACAGGGCATCAAATGTATATTTTTGAACCTACTTGACTCCACATAAACAGTATAAAATCAGTTTCTGAGACTCTAACTAATGTCTCTTCTCAGTGAGTGGGAAAAACACCCCCATGGGAATTTAAAAAAAAATAACTCCTCAATTCTAGATAAGGAACTCTATCAGGAGGGCAAAAGTTCTGGGGAGACTCTTCTGTAGTCGAATACTCCTGCTGTTCAAATTATCTTTCCAACTCTGCTCAGGAGAAAGGATATGATGGATGCTCCAATTAATTAAAAGCTATTTAAATAAGATAGATTTCTTTTTCCAAGATTCTGGAAATTTCCTTTTTAAATGAGTTAATCATCCTCTAAGATTCCACTGGGCACTATGCTGAGATTTCTAGGTCTTCTGTGATGAAGTCCCTTTCTAACAACCACAGGCAAAGCTGAAGGCAATCTTAAAGGGGATTCTGTCTGAGTAAGAAAATCCTTCATCTCTAAATCTTTCCCAAAGAACCATCATTTAATTTTAGGCCGTCCCCATAGGGAGTGGGACATATTTGCACAAAAAGCATGTTAGATGGGCGAACACTTTTATCGGTTTTACCTAATCACATCTCTCTTTTTAATTATTTCCTCTGACCATATTACCTAAAGCATTATACAGATTTAATGCAATCTCCATCAAAATCCCATTGGCATTTTTTAAAGAACTAGAACAAAAAATCATCGGATATGTATGGAAGCACAAAAAACCCTGAATCACCAAAGCCATCCTGAGAAAAAAAGAATGAGGCCGGAAGCATCACTCTGCCTGACTTCAAATTATACTACAAAGCGACAGTAATCAAAACGGCATGGTATTGGCAGCAAAACAGACACATGGACCAGTGGAAGAGAATCGAGAGTCCAGAAGTAAACTCATATTTATATGGGCAATTAATTTTCGACAAAAAAGCAAAAAACATACAGTAGAGAACAAAAAGCCTCTTTAATAAATGGTGCTGGGAAAATTGGAAGGCCACCTGCAAGAATGAAACTAGACTGTTGTCTATCACTACACACCAAAATTAACTCAAAATGGATTAAGGACCTGAATATAAGTCTAGAATCAATAAAATGCATAGAAGAAAACATGGGAACGAAACTCAAGGACCTTGGACTTAAAGAGGATTTTATGAATTTGACCTCAAATCAAGGGAAATACTTGATTAACATAAACTGTGCTATAACATAACAGTTTCTGGCCTCCAGCACCTCTTTCATCTGCTACTGCCATGAAGGTTATTTTCTAAGACTATAGTGGTATCCAATCAAGCTACTAGGCTAACAAACTATTTCCTGGATTCCATAGCACAAAACTTTTAATATACATAGTCATAGAAGATTATTCAATTCCCTTTGAAACAGACAATTTTTAGTCACATTTTTATAATGCATACTCTTTTGAATCTTACAAGGTAGTGTCCATCTTTATTTGTTATTATTTGTGAATCACTCTTTTTATTCTAATTGCTCTTTCCTAACATCAGTATCTTCCTGTCTTCCAAATGAAATTTGTCTCCCTTAAAATTAAAAAGAAATATGACTTCCTTTCTCAGTTAACAAAGAAATCTTTTTTCAAATATGCTTCAAGTTTTAATAGGATCCTCTATACACACATTTATTTGCTACTAAAAATTGAAATAGCACATTAAAAATTTGTTAGAATTCAAGTTTTTGAAAACCAGAGAATCTAGTTAAAGCACCCTGCCTTAATTATGCTCTCACCAAACTACCCATTTTTTTTTTTTTAACATTCCTTCCACAAAAGTTACTTCTAACTCTTGATGTCAAATTTTATCTTACTGACTTCAGGCTTCTAAAACACACTGACAATATTTATTAGTGCTGCTTTGAGTGTAATTAAAAAATGGAACCGAAGTATATTGAAGTCATTCAAATGCAAACTACATAAATTCCTTATAAGTTAGTTACTGGTGTCAAGGTAGACAAGAGATGCAAGAAAAAAAGACATCACAGAACTTATAGGTTATCAAAATATTGGTATATAGTCTATTGTAGCATAGAGTAGCTTTCCTAAGTTGCTGCATAATGATCCTAAAACTACTAGTAAGGAAAAAAAAAAAAACAGAATAAAGTTTACGGCTAAATTGACTCCATGTCATAATTATTCTCTATGCTAAAATTATCAGAAGAATCTCCATGATATAGGCAATAATGACAGCTACATCTAAATCTTCTGAATCTTGTTTCAATGTCAATTTTCTCCTCCTGTAGGTCTTTTTTAAGCAGAAACAGGGTGTGGTATTTAATAACCTGTACTAACATCGTTTGCACCCTTTCTTTGGGAGCAGCTGCTAATATCTTCCTTACTCCATGTCTCATTCTATAGGGTATGCTTTGACTCAGTCCTAGTCTCAGCCCCTGTAAGCTCTTTTCTATGTCCTGCTGTTAGGGTGAACATTCTGGTAAAAGGGGAGAGAATTTGGTACTAAGGCGGAGGAGAGTCAAGTTACTAAGGTTCTTTGCTAGTACTTCTGAGACAGCTTGAGAGACAGCCAAATCCTCTTCACTGAGCATCTGAGAAGACTCTGGGGTGGAGGCTGGGTTAAGCTTCTTTGATGAATTCACTGGAAGTTTGGTCACAGCTTGAAGCCCCTCCAAGATTCTCCAAAGTGTTATAGTGGAAAGTGATACCCAAAACTCTGAATTTGCTGCAAAGCAGCCTGGAAAGAACTATATAGCCCAGAAATAGTGAGAAAAACACCAATTTCAACAAAGTGTGGGGAAAAAAAGAGCTAACCCTAGCAAGAAAATCCTTTTGTCACATTTTCTCTTGAATCTAAAGAAACCTCCAAGTATGAAGTATACTCATGTTAGTTCTTTCTCCCAAGTAGGAAAATATCCTTACTGTTCATAACATGTCTGAGCCATGGCACTATATCTTTTTTAGTAACATATTAATATTTGTAAGAAATGAGAATAATCATTGAGGATATTAATCAGATTTTTAAAGGCACCACACTATTTTTAATCTCATATTTTGAAGCCAAAAACTCTAAAAATTTTTGCTCTTTAAAGAATTCTTAACATTTCAAATGTAATACCAGTTCGCCCTTATATTGTCTACTTAAATTGTATACAAATATTTAGATGTAAGAGTGTTGGTTCTTTCTAAACTTGTGAAACTTTCATGAAGTTTTGAAAAATTTATTTAAAGAAACATCATGGCCCTGAAAGGGCCATGACTGCTTCTGAACATGAAATTCCTTTTTAAAAATTTTATCTTGAGATAAATTATTTATTCTGCAAATGATGATTGGTGTAAAAATAGATTTGAGGATTCCATTATGTAATTTGAGTCTCTCCTTACTCCCATCTCTGAGCATTTATCTTCCACTGGCTGGGAATTTCTAAATTAGAGCAATTAAATCTTAGCGATAGACCCCAAATGAATGAGTTTCCTTTCTCTAAATGCAGATATGAGCTCAAAGGCAGAGAAACTACTGGAGCTGGAGAGAAATGCAAAGGATCAGAGGAGTGGAGAGTCAATGATTTAATTCTGGACCATAGAGAAGCTTCTGGTGCTCTGCCCACACCCACCTGAAAGCCTTACACTGCAAACATCTGAAGCTCTTTGTTAGAAGGCTTCTTTGCCACCCTTCCCTATTCCTGTTGAACACCGAACTGTCCAATTCTTAAATATTCTAAAGAATTGATGGTGAGGCTTTCTCAATAGGTTTTTCTTGTTGTAGATGTTATTATTCAACTTTCTTCTTTTAGTTTCAACCTATTTTCTTTTAAAGTTATTATTCTTAGTTCTTACAAATATTCTCTTTATCTTGGGCTATATTTCCATAATTTACCAAGTTCCCCCAAAGTGTTTTGCTAAATCAAATGGTCATTACTCTCCTTGACTAAAACTCTGAATTATTAAGTTTATCATTGATGCATACGTCATTGCAAATGCCTATTTCCCGTCATCACGAATTCCAGCCTTTCCTGGCTTTAACATACTGTTCCCAGTTTCGCTGGTGGTGGAACCCACACTTTAAGATAATTATAGTAAATGAGGAAAATAAATGTAAAGAGAATAAACAGTAAAAAGAAGCTACCACATGTAGTCTGATGAGCAGCCCTTTGGACGAAGTCATGAAGAGTGGCTGTGACAGGTCCAATGAACAAAGATGAGTTCATGAAAGAGAGAATTTGACTTATGTATGGACAAGTTGCTATTGCTTGAGAGAAATTCTGTTTGAAGCTCAAGTCGAATGCGTCTCTCAATGACTTATACTGACGTTGGTTTAATTAATCAATCATGATGCTGCTTGTACGCCTGGTTTCAGTATCACTGCCTGGGAGTAATGTCTGAGTGCAAAATGGCAGAATTTCATTCTCCCGGGACTCTGTGTAAGGAGATTTGGAGAATTTGCAGCAATCATAGCCCTCTGTGGCTCACCTTGATTTCCTTGCCTTTACTCTTGCCCAGAGACTTGTAGACTTGTGCACACCTACAACAGAGAGGGACAATAAAGTTAAGATTCCCATAGTGATCTGCATTATGTATACTTCGGAAATGACTTCATTTGAAAGAAAAATATTACAGAGAGCATTACAGTATAATTACTTCATATGTGAAGTGATTTTCAGATCAGTATAATCACTTCATATGTCAACACATTTGAGCCCATGCAACCCAAAATAATGAAATGTTGACATTAATGAATCTCTAGAAATGGATATTCTAATCTAGGAACTTAAGGTTTTTTGTGTTGGCTCACAAATTAATAAGAAATTCTGAGTTCTCTGAAGAGTGTTTAATATTATAAAATCAAAATATGATACTTTTGGCTAATGTGGAATAGAATAGGATGTTGGTGGACACTAGTAACTGATTAAGGACCCCTCACATGGAGCACTCAGAAATGGATGGAAGAATCTCTTCAAGCCTGGATACCCAGGCTTCAAACCTTAGATACCTACCTTTCATGAAGACATATTCCTAAGTTATCTGATTAATTTCACAAAATCCCAAGTCCACCACCTCTGTCTAGCACTGATAATGCTACATCCCATATAATGCAAATTAAAATGAATTGACAGGTGTTTGCGGATTTAGGAGGCTTTGGAGCAATTCTTGATAGAACGAAAATTAGCTTAATATATGGTAAGAAATCTCACTTTATATCATTTTATGAAAGGCTGGGAAAAAAGCAATTGAGCACAAAGAAGATAATTTTCCAAAAATTAAGTGACTCTCTCATTTGGTGGTACATGGAAATGTGTCCATTTACACATTGTGTTTCACCCATACCTGGTCCCTGTCCCTGCATTGCCTCTGATTATGCAAAATGATTACAGGGAACAGCATCTTCATGGAAGCCACTTTTTCAGACATGGATTCAAGCTACCTTTCATTCATGCTCTTGCTTGGCCACTGTTTGGAGCTCCCTAACTAAGAGAACTTGAAAACGATAGTTATTTTCCTTTGGGGTTCCTGCCATCTCTTCAAATTGTATTGTGGACAGTTAATGTGATGAACATTACAAATATTTCTGAAAGTAACTACTACTCATAAAGCTTAAACCTAGTCTAGATATACGAGATAGAAATATTTAAATGGGCTCACGTAAGTCTTGATAAGAACTTAATTGAGTTTCATTTTTTTTTCTGTTGTGGGATGGCTAGAAAGCATGTGAGACTAAAAATATGTTTTCTAAAATAACACAGATTAGCAAAAAAGTGTTTTCTTGGCTGAATGTTCAACCCTGT
>NW_011888819.1:4427776-4436231 GCF_000151845.1 Pteropus vampyrus
CTTTTTTGACAAAATGTACTTGTCAAGATCAAACACATTCTCTAATAGTGGATATTGAGGGGAAATTATAAATCAATTATAAATGATAGAACAAATAAGAGACTTGCTTATTTTATTCCTTTTACTCTGTTAACCCTAAATCATTACACCATTTGCCACCTATTCTTATCACTGTCACGTGTCTCCTTCCTGCCTCCTCCTTCTTTCTTTCTTTGTTTGAATGGAGAGTCAAAGGTTTCAGATAATTAATCACATAGGACTTAATTTTAAACATGAATCTGCCCTGAGAGGCCTTTTAAATAGTTACTCTTTGTAGTGTTCAGAGATGTAGTGCACATCGCCAAGGTTGTAACTCTCCAGATTCCTTGCTTCCTGTCACTGATCTATTTTAACCTAGTCTTTCAAGACTTCATTTCCAACTGCTGATGAGAATATTGACAGAAGATGGCAGTGTTTACTCATTATTAAAAGGTCAGCAAATACTTCACTTTAAAGAAAAAAAAAACTTTCCTAGGAAAATGTACAGTATTATTAAAAATTGGAAGTGAGGCTACCTATACAATGAATGACATTTTTGAACATTACAGTAGGAAATAGAAATTAAAAATTGGATGAAGTAAACTAAACAATGGAAAACAGTCTTACTGACCACCGAATTTTCAGAAACAGCCCATTTCAAATGAAAAACAATTGTAGTTACATTTGATGAAAGGAAGAGACCAGGACTCTGGTTTTGGGTCTCAACTCTAATAAACCATAAGCCTGGGACAAGTTGCTTAACTTCTCCTAAGTCTAAATGTTGTCAATGTAAAATTGAGGTAGTAACACTTATTCTGCAGGACTGTTTTGTGTATTGAATGAGCATATAGTAAAAAAAAAATCATTAACAATACTAGACCGTACGTAAGTCCTTGGTTATCTTCTTAATAAGACATTTCTCCTCACCAAATAGCTCAATGCCTACACTAGCAAAGCAGTGTAGAAATTGATTAAACGACTGAAAAAATGTAGAACTTATTTGAATATTGTGTTGTTTAACAGATGAGTTTTACTTAAACGGGAAGCAGGATAAGCATGAAATATAATTAGTTACTAATCTTGAACTTTAGAACACTTGGCTATTTAAATCTTTCCTTTTCCTTATTAGAGAACTTTGATTATTTACAATTAAATGATTGAAAGTGTTTCATTATTAATAATAAAAATTTTACTCTGTAGAAATTATTAATAATAGAAATTATTAATAATATATTTTTTCTAGTTTTCAGAAGCACCAAGACAATAAACTACTTTATTTTATTTAGAAATAAAAGTATTATTACTTTATGTTATTCTATTATTGTAATTGTAGATATTGCTTTATAGCTTACCTTTCCTTTAAGGAATTTAAATGAGAAAATAATAATAAAATATGGTAGAACATATTGCTCTGGTTGCTTCCCTAATATTTAAAATAAAGACACATTATTTGTGCTTAGTCTACACTGATTAAACATGTAAAATTTTAAATTAACATACACAGATAAAGGATTACTCTATCTTGTAATTAACTTCATAGCAATATTAACTTTAAACATCAAAAGTTTAAGCATTGTTTAGACATTATTAAATGTTTAAATATTTATTCTCATGACCCTCTTGTGGTAGAGCTAGTCACTAAAAATTGACTTTGTCTTCTTGGGCACACAGCCAACCTACATTTTTTGCTCTCAGAAGTAGATGTGTGGCCATGTGACTGAGTTCCAGCCAATGGAATTTGCATGGAAGCAGTGACATGTACCATTTTTGTGCCAACTGCTTCTAGGAAGAAGGTATGCTTCCAACCACAAAATGTCCATTTTCCTTCAACAGCCTTGACGTAGATGAAAGAGAAGCCCTAATGGATGGCAGAGTCACAAAATGGAGAGCATCTGTGTCCTGCAGTCTCCATGTAAAGGAACTCATTCATGGCCAGTAACTGTTAGGTAAGTGGGAAATAAACTTCTCTTTATTCTAGCGGTTTGCATTTCTCAAACTAACACTCTCATAAGGGACAAAAAATGAGCTATTAATAAAATTGTAGCATATGATTTATTACCAATCTTTAAAACTTTCTAGGTTGAAATAGGGACACTGAGTAATGTTAATAATTATGATGAGAGGGCCAGGATACTTTGCTCATTCAGCTCATTAGCCGTTCTATATACCGAATGTTTACTCTTCATTAATCTATTTTTTAATTAAAAATGCAAACAATGGCTTAACAATGGTTAGTTTAGAGTGCATTTACACAGATATCTACCTCCTCATGTTTTAGCTCCATTTTCTCACTAGACAGACTGATGGGGAAAAATATATTTAAAACTAAAAGTAATAGCAGCCACTTATATTTTCTAAGGGATGGGGAGTGAGTGGCATATTTATTTCTACTTTATTACTCTTTCCTTCCTCTCCCAGAGTCTCAAGTGCAGTGCAAACTTATAAATTCCTAAGTTACAGCTATTTCCTTACTGTAGAAGGAGCAGACCTGCAGAGGTGGCCCATTGTAAAGAACCATAATAATCAGTCATTGGTGGTAGAAAAAGCAATGGAGGCCTACAGCCAAGCAGAGAATGGAAAGCTAGCTTTTTCCAAATAAAGACATAAAAGGAAACAAGCTGGATGGATGGTCGGAGATGATATATACGCTCTTCAGATGGAGAGGGGTTGCCAATTTTAAATAAAGCTTGCTGTATCCAAATGCTTTTGTTGTTTATAGCTAGGGTCACATGCTGGTTCTTTTTCATTCTTTGCTTCTCTCATCCTGTTCTGTGCCCTAGGAGAGTGGTTCCTATAGATTCTGTCTTCCTAGCTTCCCGTTGGACTTGGCCAGTGGGAAGCACTTGAGGAAAAGTAGGTGATAGAGAAAGAGAGCAGCACACTTCTTCTCCTCCTCCCTCCCTCTTCTGCACAGGATTCTGGAAAGCCCTAATATCACCAATAGCATGTGGATCTGACACCACTGCTTCCTTCCGTTCCCGCTTCTGGCTTAGAGTGGCAGTGGCTTCCTTGTTTTGCCCTTTCTTGAGTGTTGCTGTCTCCATTTTTGTTTCTTAAACCTCTAAGTAGTCTATTTATTAAAGTCTTCTCAGTTAAATACTCCGAGGGGACTCATCTCTCACCAGGATCCTGATTAATAGAGAGTTGGTGGTGGCAGTGGTGGGGAGTGTTTTGGAAAGGTAGTGAGTTCATGCTTGGTCTGGTTCTTGTATTAATTTAAAAGTCTTTGAAAGTAAAATTAAAATCGAAATTACACTGATTTGCTGATAGGAAATTTTGTCGACCTTCTATATCCAGTGATCAGGAAGAGATCATTTGTGTACCGTTGGTGTTGCTTACATGTATGTAAACATTGTAAATGTAATGCCTTAAGCATTTGCTCAGGAAAAAGGTTCTCTATTAAAATAATTTAAACAAATGAACAAAAACAATCCATTTTTATTTAACTTTCACCCTTGGGCAGCAGTTGGACTTTGAAGGTCTGTGACTTTCAGGTTTAAATAGTAGGTATGAATGACATATATTCAGATTCTTTAGCAGAAAGAAGAGAATAGTCACAAGAGAGAAGCCAAAATAAGATTAGTAATTCATCAGAAGAGGATTCTTACAACTAAAATGATTGTGTGTACTTAAGTTGCCCTGGAATCTTGAGAAAACTTGGAAGAATATTAGATTTCTCACACATAAAAAAGTGGTTTTGGTTAATTAATAGAGGCAATTTTAAAGACAAATTTTAAGTGACAGTCACTCCAGCTAATATCTGGTTAACGTAAGTCTAGATTAAAAACTACATATAGATTTATGTGTTCAGTTTTTTCTTATAGAATTTATATATTCCTTTGCCTTATGTTTTTAAACTTTTAATTTTAGACTAGTTTTAGATTTATATAGTTGTGAAAATAGTACAGAGTTCTCATATACTTCATGCCCAGTTTCTCCTACTGTCAAAATCTTACATTAGTATGGTATATTTGCCATAACTAGTGAATGGATATTGATACATTATTAGTAACTAAAGTCCATGCTTTATTCAGATTACCTTAGTTTTTACTTAGTGTACTTTCTCTATTCTAGGATTCTATCCAGGACAACAGATTACATTTAGTTGTTAAGTCTCTTTAGGCTCCTCTTGGCTGTGACAGTTTCTCAGACTTCTCTTGTTTCAGATGACCTTGACAGCTTTGAGGACTACTGGTCAGGTATTTTATAGGATGTCCATTACTTGGAATTTGTCTGATACTTTTAACCAGGCTTACGGAATTTTGGGGTTGAACTGCCTTTCTCACTACATCATATTAAGGATATATACTATGAATGTGGCTTATTACCAATGATGTTAATGCCTTATATGGTAGAACATATTGCTCCTTCTGAGGATAGACATAGTTCTTTACTATACACAAACTACATGTTATCATTTCTAGAAATTACTAGTCTATGAATTTCCCAACATTTTAGCATATTATTTATAAAGACCATACAGAACCAAGCAGCCTTATTTTTCTCCTGCATAGTTTTGACAAAGTTATAAAAAGCTGACTTAAAAATAGGAAACTTTATATCCTAGCAAAGCAAATGCAGACTACATGGACTAGAAAAGCATATTTTCCATGATGTCAAATGTCTTTTCATCTCATTGCTGTTACTATATTGTTCTTTGAACTTTTCTGTTTAAATTTCTTTTACAAAAGTCAGAAAAACAAATGACCCTAGATGTCTGACAACCCTGTTCCTCAGGCTCACTGCTCTTATACCCAGAACTCAGAATCTTTTTTCATCAATTTTTCTTGGGAGAGCCTACATTAGCACTCAAAAATTTGGGAGCAGGGAATAAGCACTTGTTCCGGGATTGCCTGGAAGTTCATCGGTGAAGAAGATGCTTTGCCTTTTGAGTGTCCTTTGCCTACTTCCATAGCTGTAGATGTGAGAAGTGTCCTGAGCGTCCACTGTGTTCACGTGGCCTCCCAGTGGTCAGATACCTGCCACAGGAACCACTGGGAACCCAGTTCAGACCTTTCTCTTGTAGGAACAAACATTTCTTTTACCTAGGCTATCTTTATCTGTCTTCATTTCTTTTGCTTTTCTTGAAGCTCAATTTGAACAATTGCATTCAATTTGCACATGTAGAATATTCCTAGATTCTGCTGAGAGAGAGAAAAGGAGATGACATAAGGGAAAAAATACCTTTTTTTAAAAAAAGTTCTTTTTCTTCTAGTTCATAAAGCTTCACCTAGTTGATGACAGACAGCTTGACATTTCTACTTTCCTCAATGACTCTCTTTCTGATCAATTTACAGAAACTATCTCCTTGTTGCATAATTTTTCAGATTATGTCAGGGTCTTCTAAGTTACATGAATGGATAAGATTCCAGCTTACAAAATAATGACAATGTACATATTACATTAGCTTTTTCTAAAAATACAGATAACAGGGTTTCATCCAGTAAATGCTCATTAAAAATTATTAAACAGTATACTTTTATTTTGTCTGTTTTAACAATATCTTCTTATTTATAAAAAATTTTATATTTTAAGTATAAAAGATTTGCTATAACTTTGCTTCTTTTTCATTTATCATATTCAATCTACCTTCATTAATGTCGGTTACTAAAAACTCTCAGACTCTGTAGTTTGTTTTCTTTAAAAGCGTATCCATGTCAGAAGCCTGTGATTATGTGTCTTAATTCTATTTGATCAAGTGAAATAATTTTAAGTAATACGTCTTTTGTAGGTGAAAGTGAATTCCTGATTCTTAATCTACAGGCTGACATCAGGTGGAGAGATGAAAAGACATTGTACTACTTGACTGACGTAAGCAAATCCTATATCATAGCTTGAACATAATAGTACTCTTGTCCTTGGTCAGTTTGCCATTCATCATTTGGGGCCCCATAAACTATATTCACTATGAACAGTTGTATTCATTAATAAATCTATTATTTATTTAACATTCATTATGAGATAGGCATTGTATTAGACATGGGTATATTAGACATCAAAAACAGACCAGGTTTCTGCCTTCAAGAAACTTAAGTCTAGACAAAAAGAAGATATTTTCAAATGTTTACAAATCAAAGATAAAAATACAAATCACAAATGCTACGAAGTTGACGTAGACTACATAATTTTAAATTAACTTTAATTGAGATATAATAAACAGGAAATTTACCCTTTTGAAGTGTACGGTTCAGCAGTTTTATATTATATCACAAGATTGTGCAGCTATCCCCACTATCTAATCCCAGAACATTTTCATCACCCCATAAAGAAAACCCATCTATATCCATTACCAGTTATTCTCTATTCCCTTTCTGTATCCCTTCATCTACTTTGTTTTAATAGATTTGCTTGTGCTGGGCATTTCGTGTAAATGAAATAACACAATATGAAGCCATTGTATCTGGTTTCTTTCATAAAGTTTCAAAGTTCATGCATGTTGTAGCATGTATTTAACAATACTTCGTTCTTTTTTGAAAATAAATAATATTCCATTGTAGGAATGTACCACATTTTGTTTATCCCTTTCATTAGATGATGAACATTTAGGAAGGGAGGGAAGGAGAGACAGAGGTTCCAGATGAGACTGAGGAGTCAGAGCCAGTCAGTGGCCAGGTTAGTCAGTTTTATAGAACACATTTAGAAGTCCAGTTTTTATTCTAAGGGCACAGAAACATAACCAGAAAATTTTACGCAGAAGAAAGGCCAATATAGACTTAGGGAGATCAGTTAATTAGGAAAGGAAGAGAAAACAGCTTCTTGTCTGTGTAGGGAAGGGAGTAGAAATACAAGGAAGTGGATAAATTTGAGAGATATTTAGGAAATAAAATGAACTGGACCGTTGGTGGATTAAAGGTAAAGTTTGAGGAAGAAATTCACAAAGAGACATGGATTTCCTGGCCTTTCATCACCTCATGGTTCAGCTCTCCCAGCTAAAGCATCTGATAACTATTACCGGCATTCCACCTTGGATGAGTGCACAACGTATAAAGTGAAATTGCCAGGAAGTGTAGTCACTGTCAGTACAAGTGACTCTCTCTCTTTCTTACTCTCTCTCGCTCTCTCAACCAGTTAACAAAGTAAAAGAAACATCTTAGAGGCAGAAGGATTGACAGAAGCTCTGGTTCCCAAGAGAAGACAAAAGAGACAAGGGAGAATGGTTAGTGCTAAAACAAAAACAAAATCAAACATCTGTCCACCTCCTCCTCTTAGGATTTTATGGGAATAAAAACACAAAATGAATCTATTCTTAGAAAAAGCAACTTTGTTTTTTCTTGCAATCACTTTTTGTGAGACTTTATTTATCTAACAGTTCAGAATATTTTTCCTAAGACTAAGATTCCTACCCTTCCTGACACATCAACAAGTTATCTTTTTATGTAAGAATTTAATCATTTCCCTGAGCTTTGTGATAGTGTGACATTTGCTACAATCCTACTTCCAATAACCTCTATGGGTGATATTAATAGTCTATCCATGAATAGCACACTTATTGTTTCAAAGATTTTTCAATGATTTGCTCCATAATAGCAAGTTGGAACTTACAATAACATCACGAATCATGAATTCTTAATCTAATTGGTTGACCAGGATTAAAAATATCCTATACTGGTATAGGAGCACAAACACCAAACAATAATAAGTGCTATTTAAATATCAGAATGTATTAATATTAAAATGTCATTTAAGTATCAACATAGCATTATTACATACACATGTGCTGCATATAAATCTTGACCTCAAAATTCCAGGGGTAGGATTATATTGTAAAGATAAACTATTACTTTCACTTAAAAAGTGTTTGGAATGATGTGAATTCAGCATTGTTTGACATAACAATGAATTAGAAACATCCTGAATGAATTTGAATAGTAAATACTTAAAATTATGGTAATAAAACATGAAAAAGAAATAAAACAGGAGATCATTCTATATGTATTTATATGGAAACGGTGTACTTATATGGAAACATCTATATGAAACAATGTTAGGAAAAAATAAAGATACAAATAGTCTATATAAAGTATTACTATGTGGGAATGAGAGCATGTACGTAATTATATATTCAAAGATGAACTCTGCATAGATCCGTGGGCAACTGATACTAAGGGCTAACCCAGGAAGGTGAACTGAGAGGCTGAGACACATGAGAAGTGGGGGAATTGCGTGTGTTTTTTTGTCTATACTTTCTTGTATTTTTTAATGCTGTATCATGCATATGCACTAATTAGCTTAGTTAACTTAAAAAGTAGTGTGCTTTAACTTCCATTGCTTATCTTTACAGCAAGCTCTATCATCTCTGTCATCTCTCTCTCTCACTCTCTCTCTCATCTATCTATCAACTATCATCTATCAATCTATCATATCTCATATCTATCTTTTCATACACACACATCAAAATATCTACATGTACACACAGTATAAATGTATATATAGTATA
>NW_011888819.1:4436389-4439839 GCF_000151845.1 Pteropus vampyrus
TAGGATTTTATGGGAATAAAAACACAAAATGAATCTATTCTTAGAAAAAGCAACTTTGTTTTTTCTTGCAATCACTTTTTGTGAGACTTTATTTATCTAACAGTTCAGAATATTTTTCCTAAGACTAAGATTCCTACCCTTCCTGACACATCAACAAGTTATCTTTTTATGTAAGAATTTAATCATGTCCCTGAGCTTTGTGATAGTGTGACATTTGCTACAATCCTACTTCCAATAACCTCTATGGGTGACATTAATAGTCTATCCCTAAATAGCACACTTATTGTTTCAAAGATTTTTCAATGATTTGCTCCATAATAGCAAGTTGGAACTTATGATAACATCACGAATCATGAATTCTTAATCTAATTGTTTGACCAGGATTAAAAATATCCTATACTGGTATAGGAGCACAAACACCAAACAGTAATAAGTGCTATTTAAATATCAGAATGTATTAATATTAAAATGTCATGTAAGTATCAACATAGCATTATTACATACACATATGCTGCATATAAATCTTGACCTCAAAATTCCAGGGGTAAGATTATATTGCAAAGATAAACTATTACTTTCACTTAAAAAGTGTTTGGAATGATGTGAATTCAGCATTGTTTGACATAACAATGAATTAGAAACATCCTAAATGAATTTGAACAGTAAATACTTAAAATTATGGTAATAAAACTTGAAAAAGAAATAAAACAGGAGATCATTCTATATGTATTTATATGGAAATGATGTACTTATATGGAAACATCTTTATGAAACAATGTTAGGAAAAAATAAAGATACAAAATAGTCTATAAAAAGTATTACTATGTGGGAATGAGAGCATGTATGTAATTATATATTCAAAGATGAACTCTGCATAGATCCGTGGGCAACTGGTACTAAGAGCTAACCCAGGAAGGTGAACTGAGAGGCTGAGACATGAGAAGTGGGGGAATTGCATGTGTTCTTTTGTCTGTACTTTCTTGTATTTTTTAATGCTGTATCATGCATATGCACTAATTAGCTTAGGTAACTTAAAAAGTAGTGTGCTTTAACTTCCATTGCTTATCTTTACAGCAGGCTCTATCATCTCTGTCATCTCTCTCTCTCTCTCACTCTCTCTCTCTCATCTATCTATCAACTATCATCTATCAATCTATCATATCTCATATCTATCTTTTCATACACACACATCAAAATATCTACATATACACACAGTATAAATGTATATATAGTATACATGTATAGAGTATACATGTATATTATGTATATATTATACATATACAGAGAGGAAGATAAAGAGAGAAAGAGTTATTTTAAGAAATTGACTTATGTTACAGAAGGTCGTGCTTGGCAAGACCAAATCTGTATGGTGGCATGCTGGAAATTCAGGTAAGAGTTGATGTTGTAGTCCTGAATTCAAATTCTATAGGCCAGATGCTGGCTGGAAACTCAGGCAGAGTTTTTATGTTGCAGTCTTGAGAACAATTCCTTCTTCTTCATAAAACCTCAGTCTTTGCTCTTAAGGCCTTCAACTGATGGGATGAGGCCTACACATTATGAAGGGTAATATGATTTACTCAAAGTCTACTGATTCAAATGTTAATTACATCTAAAAATTACCTTCAAAGCAATATCTAGACATGGGGTTTAACTAACAACTGAGCACCATAGCCTAAACAAGTTAATAACAAAATTAACTATCATACTGAGAATCTTAGGTTGATAAATGAAGAGCATTTCTACAAATGGGACAAAGAAGGAACAAGCCAGTGAAAATGTCTACATGATCTACAGACAATTTTCCCTAATAATACTATCTATTCAAGAGGAAGATAAAAAAATATGAGGATAAGTTCAGCAAATAAACAGACCTTCTGTTAAAGACATGCTTTAGATAGAAGTTCTTGAGTTAAGGTAACATAACTTTTCTCATCCTAGATATCATGGTATCCAAAAATAGAGAAAAAAAGAGATTTATAACTGATGGAGGAAAGCCAACAACAACAACAACAAAACTAAAGAATTTATATAAGCAGATCAAATCAACATGTTGTACACCTTAGACTTACACAACGTTATAGGTCAAATGTATCTCAATACATTTGGGATAAAATAGAACCAAACCAAATAAAAATAAAACAAAAAACTAAAGGGTTTGAAGAATCTTGCAAATGAGACTCCTCTACCTTCCGGCAGTTATCAGATGTTTTATGTGTTCCAGGCAGTTGGATTGGTCATGAGTTAAAGGAATAAGAAAATGAGAATGTGATGTATGAGGGAAGGCAAATGACCCAGTTTCACTTTTCAGAAATAAATGGCTGAAGAAGTAAGTTTGTGGTTTAGAATTTTGCAAAAAAAAAAAAAAAAAAATTAGTTTAAACAACACGAGAGCACATTCCATAGCTTAGGGTTTAGGAAACAAAACAACAAACTTTAGGCTAGGGGTTTGCAATTCTTGGTGTAGGATTTTCTAAAAGATTTTAACCTTTATGAAAGACCTGATAATATTCCAGATATTTAAAATGCTATTATATCTGTGGAAAAGAACTATGCAGTCTGTAGCTATAAAGATAAACTGGAAATTGAGATATTATTGATAGATGAAGACTCAGGTTCAATTTTAGCTAAATTTTTAGAGTACTGGGTGACCAAAACAGCAGTCCCATGTGAGGTGGTGAATGTTTTATCATTATGTGTGTTTAAACAGAAACAAAATGGCCAGAGAATTAAATATAAGCATCAGATCTAGACTTGATGGGTGAGGGTAGATGACTTTAAGATTTCATCATTTAAAAATTTATATTCCCTGATACTAAAACACATTTTGTCTTAAATATACCAGCATAGTTATGTTTATGAATATCATAAGGTGGAAATTAACATATGCTTCAACATAGCTGACTATTTCAATTTTTGATCACATTTAAAGCAGTGTGTATGTAATGCGCATAAAGTGTCAAGTTTCAGGGAGTTTTGTTTTTTAGTAGCTGTGCTTATTTTCATCTTGTTCTGGGGCATGACTCCTATGTCAAATTCTAGTCATTTTAGATTTTGCAAAGAAATTGATCTAGACACCTTTGTTTCCATTTAGTTTCTAGGACACAGTATGCAAGCATGAAGACTGAACTATTTAATACAATTTTGGAAGCTTGCCAAAAAACACATTACTTTTACAAGTCTTAAAGAGGTAAAATATGGAGTTTCATATGGTTCCCAGGTTTTTGGCTTCATGGGCCTATAAATGTATTTTTGCCTTACAGAGAGAAGACTAACATAGGGGTTGTTAACGTTATTTTTTAACTATACAAAAGAAATAACTAACTCCTAATATTGCCACCATTTAATAGAAGAAAGAACTTTTAATATACAAAAACATAATTTGTTCCCCCAGTCATATTTAAGATGATAAAAACTTGGTGTGATGCTTTTACTAATAGACCAGTCACAACA
>NW_011888819.1:4439889-4462069 GCF_000151845.1 Pteropus vampyrus
TCTTGTTCTGGGGCATGACTCCTATGTCAAATTCTAGTCATTTTAGATTTTGCAAAGAAATTGATCTAGACACCTTTGTTTCCATTTAGTTTCTAGGACACAGTATGCAAGCATGAAGACTGAACTATTTAATACAATTTTGGAAGCTTGCCAAAAAACACATTACTTTTACAAGTCTTAAAGAGGTAAAATATGGAGTTTCATATGGTTCCCAGGTTTTTGGCTTCATGGGCCTATAAATGTATTTTTGCCTTACAGAGAGAAGACTAACATAGGGGTTGTTAACGTTATTTTTTAACTATACAAAAGAAATAACTAACTCCTAATATTGCCACCATTTAATAGAAGAAAGAACTTTTAATATACAAAAACATAATTTGTTCCCCCAGTCATATTTAAGATGATAAAAACTTGGTGTGATGCTTTTACTAATAGACCAGTCACAACAAACATTAGCTGCTAAACTATACTGCCCTTAATGAACGTGATCTTAGAACAAAGCAGGACACTTTATATTTCATACCACAGAGTAACGAAAACTTACTACTCTTTTCTTATTTTTATCTATTTTCCAGGATGCATAAAATTTTGGTAGACACCTGTATGTGCCCACACACCAGCATCTGTAATACTGATGAAAAATAATTTCTCTGTGGCGGAAACCCCTAAAATAGTTCGATAACACGACTACGAGAAATTTAAAATGTTCTTGAAAAGTATAGAATTCAAAGGTATGAACTTATTCCCTTAAGTTTTTTAAAGGATAGATTGGTCCCTTCGGAGAGACTTATAATAATGAGTATAGAATACTAAGTGTAGAGGGAAAATGGGCAATAGAAGACAAGATACTGGCTATTGAAATGTTTTCAACCTAACTAGAGAAAAGCAACAGATGAATGTGAAAAGATGGAAAAATAACTTTAATACAATTTATCAGTAAGGATATGATAGGGGCTTTGGCCTAAATATATAAATGCTAAGATAATTTAAAGTAAAAGGTTTATTACACGAAAGTAAATTTAATCTGAGAAGACTTAATAAAATTTTCCAGTGCAAAGTGTATTTTTAATCTATGAAAATAGTAATTTGCCTATGTTTACAAACAAGTGTTAAAGATCTATCTATGGTTAGGCATAGGTCTATGATCTATGTTTGATATCAAGTTTGAGAATGGGTTAGTCAAGGTAAAGAATATGGATGATGCATCCTAGCTTTATGCTGTAATGATGTTTAGGGCTTCTCAACAAATTTTTACTTGGGACTTTGTAACTTTAGATGCTGTAGCTCTCAAAATATTCTGTGATAGGTTGAAACATTGAGTATTTAGTAAAGTCACAATCACAAACTTGCTGGGCATATAGAGAAATAAAAATGATTTTTTTTCTTGATTACAGGCTTTGATTTTACATTTTAAAATTAGTTTTTGCTCAGTGCCTTCTGAATTGGTGGCTCGTGTCATACTCTGTTGGAGTCTAAAAAACAGGAACTTTCTCATAAGAGAGCCAAAAGCATCTTTTTTTTTTTTCTTAATGACAAAAATTTTTTCAAGCAAATCAAATGACCAATTATAAAATTTCATGTTATGGGTTGTACATATTTCATCCAGTGAGTAAGTCTGAAAAGTAAAATTTCAGCGTGAACAAGAAATGTAGACACATCTACAAGCCCACGCACACGGATATGTGTATCTGTGTACTGCACATCACTTCTCTCTATAAATGACTGTTTATTATTGACGTTTAGTAATAACATCATAAAAAAACTGTGAACCATAAAAGAAACTCAAAAAAACAAACTGAACCATAAGAGAAACTCAAATCATTGTTGATAAGAAATTTATGAGTCGCTATTCCAGAAAACCAAAAACGTTTCTGATGTATTTACGAAAAGGAGACATCTAATATGCCATGCAAAAGTTGACTCAGGAAACTGGAAGTTGGACAAATTGTCATGAATGAAAGGACATCTGACGTTAGTAGAGAAGTTTTGGACTGGGGCTAGTCAAGCATATAACTTGAATGAAGACAGAAATAATACCACCTGTCAACATAGCAACAGGAAATTCTTATGTTGGAAGATCAGACTGAAAGCCAGTAAACAATATTACAACTTTAGGACTTTCTTGTTAACAAATAATTCAAGCAAATGACTTGCTCATCTGGGAAAAGAGTTGTCTTTTTAGGATAATAGATTGCTCATCAAAATTCACCCCAAACTTTTGACTTACTGTGTCCACCAAGTCTTAAAATACTGTCTTGAACTTTTCCAAAGCCAACCAGTTCACTATCTTGAAAATTTTGCCTTAAATTACTCAGAGATATGGCCTCAAATCTTAAAAATGTCTTATTTTAAGTTTTTCTCACATTTTGAAGTGGAAATCTCTCTCTCATAAGTTTAATGAATTTGGCTTTACTCAATCATCATATTTTTATAATGGTCTTTTAAAGGAAATTTACACTTGACTGGATTAAGTAGTAATTGAATATTAGAGTAGGTAAATCGAAAGTTAAATAGTTTTCAAATATTGGTGTGATCAAACATTATGAAAGCCACAAAGTCAAACAGTAATAAAATTACTGCTTTATTAAAAACAAGGATTTGAAGAATTTAGATTACATTATTTCAACTTCCAAACTCTTATATTCAATATTTATATTCCCATGCTGGTCATGCTATTCTTTGTCAAGTGTGCTGAAGATGTTGTAGATAAAAATTATTCCTCTCCCTCTCTCTCTTCTCTCCCTCCCTTCCTTTCTCTTTCTCTTCCTCCTTTCTTCTTCTCTTCCTCCCTCTTTCCCTCCCTTCCTTTCTTCCACTATTTTCTGATAATGTTTATTCCATTGAGTTTTTGTTATTTTTATTATTTATGGTTCTACCAGAGTAGTGTTTATTACAGAGAGAGACTATTTATTAAAGTTCTGATTGTCCTTTATATGTTTATATCTATTGTCAAATCCTCTGGGCATTTTTAAATTAAATCATCTCATTCCTCTTATTGGTGATGGAAAGTCGACATTTATGAATGACAATTGTGGAAGACCTATCGTTTCCTAATCTAATTGATGAATAAAAAAATTGGAAAGATTGACAAACATTGATGAGATTGTACTTGCAAAATATATAGTACGAGTATTTTTGCAGTTGTTACAGAATAAATGCCATAATGACTGCTTGTCACTATTTCTGAAACATAATCATTCTAAGAAATTTAATGCACCACTGATTATTTTCATTGAAGATAAATATGGAATAATATGTTAAGGCTATGTTAATGCCTCATTAAAATAAAGGAATTTTTTGTTGTTGTTAGTTTGGCAATTTACAATATAGTGCTTCCATAATTGACAGTAGGTATCCAGGAGCAGGAACAACTGCTTTGCATATTTGGAGAAATAAATTTAGAGTCAAGAAAAGAGGAACATTGAAAGCACACCATTATTTTAAGAACACATTATAAAGAATAGAAAAATGTGATTGAAGGAAGAGGCATACTTCTGAACATGATGCAGTGAATTGGAGACTGTCTCCAACCTTGAGAGGCATTTTCTGAATGGCAAGGCCACAGAAGGAAAGAAACCTTGTTTACTGTGTCACCTCTGGAGCAGAGTTATCCCCTTCCAGAAGTCTATGGAAAAGGCAGTGGAAAGAATGGACTAATGGCAAAAGCTCACGAAGCCCTCAAATCACCTGTGGTGGAGGCCAGTCCTTCAGTGTTACCAACTTCATGGTTGGGAGCACTTAATAAAAATATGAACAGGGCTTCATTTGAGGACACAGTAGATTTTCTTGAAAAAGGATGGAAAAGCAAGCCCCCTAAACTTTCCCAAATGACTGGGGATAAACACATCTTAAAAGCATTATAGAACAATGGAGAACTTTAAAAGAAAATAATGGAAGACGTGAATGAAAATGCTCATTTTCATTAATGTCCCTAACTGCCTGACCAAGAAACTTCAAGAAGGAAGTAAAGAGTGGGGGAAAAGAAGAAACATGTAGAAATGCTGGAACACTCGAGCACATGAACAAAATGGGTTGGGAATGATAAAGTGAGCTAATTAAAGTCTCTGGTTGACACCACCCTGAAGACCACATATTGCCTGATTTCATTAGAGATCCCATAGGTGATGGGAGCTTGAAAATAGAGAAAAAGAAGAAAGCAGAACATAGCGGCATTCCAACCTATTGGTCAGAAGTTGATCTGAAGAGTCTCATTATTGATGTTAACTTAAATGTATCCTTTAAAAGGCCTGAAGGAGAAAAAATAACTATCCAGAAAATAGTAGGAATAAAATCAAATGAATGAAGAGCTTATGGGACAAATACAAACTCTCCAAATCGAACATGCATCTTTGCAGTTTGATAATTCCTGTTGGAAAGTAAAATTCAGAAGCTTCAGCTAAAGCTTCAAATACTTCTTGAATTACATTAAGAACATGTCATGAAACTTTAGAGAAAATCATTTGGGACAGAAACACACTACTTAGTAATAGAGAACAAACTTGCCAAACGTGTAGAAATGTAAACTCCACGTATCAGATGCGCAACCTCTATAAGATGATAGCTGAAGAGATGGACAAAGAATTGGACAGGAACACTTCTTATAACCGAAAGGAAAGTCTTTTCTATAAGACAAAAGCTCAAGAAAGTGGGATGGCAGCTCTGTTGACTGAGAGAAAGTGTAGGAAGCTTAGAAAAGAAAATGACCGCAACAAGTAAATGCTGGCTAATGTCAAGTTCAAGTTCCAGCCTTTCCCAATAACAACACCCATTTAAACTTTATAATATTTTTTTTATTAATTTAGCCCTAACTTTATAAATGGCTCTTTTGTTTCTGCTGTTCCAGCAAAGCCCACAGAGGCCTGGAAGGGCCAGGGAATTCCCTGGCTCATCAGGTCCCCTGGGAAGAACGAAGGTCATGCTGTGAAAGCTCAGGGATCCAGGTCACCTGCAGATTTTGACTCAGTTTCTACAGCAGCTATGTCCTAAACCGTGTACCTACAACCGTGGTACAATATCTGCCTGAGCTTCCTGTCTTCAAAGTCATTTTCATTTATCTCTTCCTAGTTTAGCTACTGTTATTTAATTGATATCACAATTAATCTTATTTAAATTTGATAGAATATTACAATTTTAAGGTGTTTTTCAAATAAAGATTTGTTTAATATAATTCTTATAAATACATTATTTCCATGTCATTGGACGCCCCCAGAATTAGATAGTAGAAGTATTTTAATAAATAAAAAGTTCACAACTTTTTAAACCATCATTAAAATTTGACATGGGTAGACATTTAAAACAAAAAAGATCATTTCAGGATACTATGAATTATTATTAGAAATATGTACAAGTAGTTTACTATTTACCTGAATAAAGTGTGATTAACTTAAAAAAGCAAAGCAAAACAAAACAAAACAAAACCCTAAAAGCAATACCCATTTACACTTCATAATATTTCTTATTAATTTAACCCTAAATTCATAAATTCATTGAAGGAGTTGACATTTTACATCCACTTGTTTCTTGTTTTGTAATTTGTTGTTAAGTTATTGTTGCTTTTTATAATAATATTTCTGGTATAAACATTTCTAAATTTTATGCAGTTAAAATAAAATTTTATTGTGATGGTCAACACACACACATGCATCCCCATATGCCCCATATATACGAAAAATCACAATGCAGATACAAGACCCTTTCAGTTGTCATGTCAATGTCTAACGAATTGTAAAAATAAATGGAGCTACAAATCAGAAAAAAACATTATTTTATAAAAAAGAAGAAAGAGTACACACAACTTGTATATACACAAAAGATATTTAGAGTATATAGACAAAAAAGGAGAGCTGCCTGATGTATCAAGCAAAATTTTAACAAAGAACACATCATCCCAAACTGTGCAAATGAAGAGACCGATGAAGTCACAGTTTCCTGAGCTGTGGGCAGAGATAAAGGAAATGACATGGGATGGGGAGACTCTCAGACGCTAGCAAGAGAGAGAAGCTGTTCCCACCCTGGACCCAAAAAAAGGAGAGGGGAAGTGGTGTCATCTGGGCCCAGTGAGAGCTATTGTCGTGGAAGGAAACAGGGAGAGCTGCCCCACCCTCTCCCCTCCTGTCCTTCCATTTACTGCTGGAGCAAGTGGCAGACACCTAGATGGCCTGGGTAGAGAAAGTCACAGAAGTCACCTCCATGCACTGAACAGGCCAGAAAGAGGTGGGCACAAAATGAATATGGACAATGACCAAAACACTTGAATCTGATCAATTAGAAGTGTGTGCATATTTTATGGCATTCGTTTGGATCTACTGATTTCACAAATATCTACCGAGCTCCTATAACGTCTTCGGCACAGTTCTAGGTGTTTAGGCTGCAGTGATGGGGAAACAACCCAGTGAGGCCTATGGAACCACAGAGCTTAACTTCTACCATCGAAGTCCCTCTCGTTTCTTTTTTCCATCTTAACTACTGTCATCCTAGTGCAAACCACCATTCTCTCTTTCTGGGATCACTGTTGCTCCCCTTACAATGCCTCTTACTGGGCTCCCCATTCACTCTCACCTGCTCTCATCAGACTTCACACAGCAGCCAGAGTGGACTCTCTAACAAAAAACCCGAGCATGTTAAATATGAAGTCAGACCTTGACATACATGTGATAACTGTGCTTCAGACCCCCTGCCTCCTTGGCTCTGGGTCATGGCTGGCAAGGGTGAGCACACCTCCCAGTGTGCCCTGGACAGGCCTAGTTGATACTTAGCTTATACCTAAATATTATTAAAAGTTTCTTTTACACTCCTAAAATTTTTCCAGTTAGAATAAAAAAATATGATCACAAAATGAATGACTTGCTTGAGTTCAACTTTTCTAGAGAGCATTGCAATGTTAAAATATATGTGTATATATATGTGTATATATATGTGTGTGTGTGTGTGTATACATGTATATATATATGTATGTATGTATGTGTATATATATATATGTATGTATGTGTGTATATATATACCTATGAGAATGTTACACAGCATGAGTTAAATCTAAATCTAATTGCAGCCACTGACAGTGAATAAAAAAACAACAACACTGTTTTGCCAGTTTAACCAACATGAGGACACCACATTTTTGGTTAAGATGATTTTACGTTTTTGAAGGCCAAATATAATCTATTTTAGTTTTGAGAAGGTCCTAATAGAAACCGACTGATATGTGAGATACACAATATGTGGAATAAACATAGCGCTGAGCATACTTGAGTTAGAATTAAGGTCCCTCCAATTTATTGTGGAACCAGAAGAGGCTACACTCGAACATATCTTCCCAAGAGTTCATTTTAATGCAAAGTTCATAATGCAATGTTCATGTGAATTATAGACAAATGATTCTTAAAGAGATGATGCTGCTATGCCAGGAAAAGAGCTACTAGGAAGACAACGTAACTAAGCAGATAATGCAGTAGGAAGTACACATCTGGGGTACCTCCCTGGACACTGTGATGGGGCCCGGACATCTGGATTTTCTTTTCAAGTTCCTCTCATAATTCCAATGCAGTGAAGCTGGAGAATCCACTGCTAAAGGCAGTATATTCTAAATTTATAGCAAAGAGAAGCTCATCTTTGAGTCAGCACACATGGCACCTCACTTCTCACGTCCCATGACTCCATGGTTTATGATATTGTCCGATTGTCTTTCTATGTTCTCAGTCTGTCTTTCTCCACACTGCTGTTTTCTGCTGGCCCGTGGTGTGTTGACCACAAACAGGCTCTTGTCCCTGCAGCGTCCTTGGGGCTCAGCCACCAGCGAAGCTAAGAAGGAGACCAGAGGAAAGGAAGAGGGTGAGGCCAGGTATTTAATCTCTTGACTCCATCCTGACAAAGTTGGCTTGAGCTGGCTTTGTCCACAGGCATAAATCCAGCCTCCAATGCATTGCTCTTTTCCTTGGACCTCGGCTAACTATGCTCCCTTTGTCCCTTCAGGTCCAGAGGTGGTAACAATTGGACTGCAACTGGCTTCAGGTCATTGCCTATGTTAGTTTCTTATTGTTACAATAGTTTCCGATTGTTTCAGGTTGCTGTAAGGAATTACCACAAACATGGCAACTTAAAAAAAAACCCCACAAATTAAGCATTTTATAGTTCTAGAGGACAGAGTCAAAAATTACTCTCATTGGGCTAAAGTCAAGGTGTTAGCAGGGCTGGTTCCTTCCGGAGGCTCCTTCTGCCTTTTTGAGCTCTTAGAGGCTGCCTGCCTTCCTTGGCTGGTGGTCCCTTCCTTCATCTTCAAGGCCATCGACACATCATCTTCTGTCTTCTCTGATAACTGCTTCTGATATCACATCTCTTTCTCTTTCTCTCCTGCCTCCCTCTTTGCCTTATAAAGATCCTCGTGATTATAGGAGGCCCACCTGGATAATCCAGGAAAATCTCTCCATTTCAAGATTTCTAATTTACTAACATCTGCAATGTTTCTTTTGCCATCTAAGGTGACATATTCATAGGTTCCTGGGATGAGGGTGTGGACATTTTTTTTTGGAGGAGGCTGGGATTCATTACTTAGCCTATCACACAATGCCTTATGCATTGCAGTTGTCCTCGCCAACACCTTTTAAAATATTCCCTTTGTGTATAAACTTCAAAGGAACATATTTTGAGCATTATCTGTTTTCCTGTCTGGTTGCACCATCTTTATCACTTATTTCAAAAATATGTTGAAAAGATAAACTCACTTAGCATTTAACAAACATCTTTCTGGGGAAGTGAATACATTATGACAGTTTACTGGTAATTTAGAGGTACCCTGTAGAAATACCAAAAGTACAAATAAGTGTCTTGGTGGTTTCCATGAGTAGAAACTTTATGTCAGGACAATAAAATGATGGTAATATATACATAAAAATTACTTACTTTTAATTAATTGTCCCAAGGTTTTAATATAATGCAATTTTTATTATTGTAAGACTGAACCTATTTTTTTTTTTAACTTAAGAATCATAATCCAGTGAACTGAATACTTTCCAGGGTGGAGAGCCTTGTGCTGGGTTGTGCGATTAGTGTCACTTCTTGCTAATTTAGTATGCAATGCATATAGCAGACAGAGTACTGACCTCTATATTCCTCATTGCTATAGATTTGTCACTGAGTTTTGGGGTGGTTTGTTATTGCAATACTAGACAACCAAAACATTTATAAATGTGTTAGAAGGGAGGATCTCTCCCAGGTCCTGTGCCATCCAAGCAGGCTAGGAGGTCTGTGAGCTGTTTGAGTCCCAGCCATATAAGACAAAGGGTAGCCAGAGTTGGTGGGATGTTGGAATATTCACTAAAGTTCTCTCAGAAAACTCACCATACCAATGGGGTGTGTGAAAACACATTCTTTGAATGAGGCAAGCAGGATATTGAGGTGTCCTTGGCTTAGACTTAGATTCTAGATCACTGCAGATAAGCTGGGATGGGAGTTTATAAAGAAGGAATCCCAATACTTTAATAATCTAAGAATATTTTTAAACTACCTTATTGAGCTATGATTGACATACAGAAAGCTATACATACTTAATGTATACACCTTGATAAATTGGAGATATGTATGCGTGTGTAAAACTATTAACCACAATCTATGTTAGCCTGATTCTTATTCAAAGAGTACATAAATGGAATATTTTATTATTTCTCAATATCATATTGAAATGCAATAACCTTTGCTGTTCTTTCTCCTTTCTGTCCACAGATTGTTTACATGTAACTGCAGTCCTAATTAAGAAAAAAATCTTTAACATCTTTTCTGGGAGTAACTTAGCATAATTCACAAGTGTGTAAGTAACACTTAGGTTTTCAAGCTCACAAAAAAAAAAGAAAAGAAAAGAAATTTCCTCTTCACTGCCCAGAAAATTGCAAATCTGATTTGTCTCCTCAGACATAATGGAGGGCGAGTGCCGTGAGGAGGGAAGATGAGAAACGCTGTCCGTGCAGGAATAAGTCAGGAAGCAGTTTATGAGCTGGTCTTAATGAAATTTCTGAAGAATTGTACTTTTCATAGGTTCTATTGCGGGAAAATATCACAGTGGGGTTTAATAACATCAGAGGTTAGTAATAGAAGGAGCATTCTGGGAAAATAAAGAATAAAATTTTCTACTTCATAAAATATACCCTTTCCACTGAAATTTCCAGCATATTATAGATGAAATTGCACTAAAGTTGAGAAAAGTACATAAAGATTATGATTGTTTTTGAGCCTTTAAAACAGATTACTTTTTCTATTTACCTGCTAAAACCTGGGTTCAGGGATTTGTTCTTTCCCAAGCGATTATGGTCAGAGAGCTGTGTTCTTCGCTGTGCTTTGGGTATCAGCCAAGAGCTGGAGTCAGGGGAGAAAGTAGTAGGGACCAAAGGCTGATTCTTCCGCTACAAATTACTAGAATGTTATTGAGATGAAATAGTTGTGTTTGTCTGTTTTGTGCCACTTTAGAATTCATTCTTTTCCAGAATGAATTCTTTTTCAGAATGAATTCTAAAGTGGCACAAAACAGACAAACACAATTATTTCTGTTTAGGCTGCTTTTTAATCTATCGACAGCTGAGTTCTTTTAATCTTTTAATAATTTTGGCAAAAGTTCTCTTTCATATCTCAACTGAGAACATGTATGTCTGTAACTATAAATGTGGAATAATAAATGTAATGTTGAAACTGATCATTTAAAAAATACAGCATTATTGTGGTTAAATTTCTATAACATTCAAGAAAGCAAGCATATCGATATTTTAAGGCTGGCAAAATAAGAATTGAAATAAAACAAACAAGAGAATGAATCTAATTAGTAGAATACATTCCACCCATTCTTATATGTCTCTTTATGAGTGGGATAGATGAGACCAAGAAATACTGGAAATAGATCACTTTGGGGTAGACTTATATGAAATAATTTTATAGTCAAATATTTCTTAAGAGTAATCAGTTCATTCAGGTTAAGAGAAAATTTCAGCCAAGGCATGATTTTGATACATACACAATTCGGATAGCTTAAACAAGCTGTTGCATGATGTTCTTTCTGCTGTTGACCATGATTTGGGATCAGCAAACAGTGTGAGAACATACTACTGGAATGTTCATTAACTGCCAGAGCCACATGTGCAGGGAGGAAAGGTCTCTTCAAACCTCTGACCATAAGCTATATTTATACTAATTGTGTGTCAAATGGTGTTAGGGATTAAATGTTTGTGTCTTTCCCAAATTCATATGTTGAAGCACTAACATCCAACGTTTTGATATTTGGAGGTGCGGCCTTTGGGAGATAATCGGGTTTAGATAAGCTCATGAAGGTCGAATCCCCATCAAGGGATTAGTGTCCTTATAAGAGGAGGAAGAGACACCATGTGAGGACACAGCAAGAAGGTGGCTGTTTGCAAGCCAGGAAGGGGCTCTCACAAGTAACTTAATCTGTTAGCACATTGATCTTGCATTTCTCAGCTCCTAGAACTGTGAGAAATAAGTGCAAGTTGTTTAAATCACCCAGTCTGTGGTATTTTGTTAAGTACTCAAAATATATCTAGTGAGAAATTTTATATAAATGCACACACAAACTATAGTATACTTGATAAGTTCTAAACTCAGAGGAGAAATATAAAGTAAAATGGGAGGACAGAGGGTGCGGCAATTAATTCTACCTGGAAAAGGGTTGATCGGGGAAGCCTACTTGGAGAAACCTTGTGAGTTACAATGTGAAAAAGGCATTGTGAATCCTTGCTGATGGAAATGGGCTTAGGATATACCCGTGTACCACAGAACTTGGTTGGTTGTCCCTCATCTTATCACAGAGGCTGCCTGTTTCTTGCCAGCCCGAATACCTGAATACTAAACCTGCTCTGTTCCGAAAGAGGGATGAATTGAATTTATTTCCTTAGTATATCTGTTAGCAGCTTGAACTTTGTGAGGATACTTTTATAAGGAATCTTTCCCTAGTGATTGGAGACATTAAAAAAAATAGTTTGAGTAGAGGTGTCAGGATAATCTTATTTTAGGTTCATATGTGTGAAGGGGATGGGAAAGTAACTGCAGTTATGGAAAATCTCACTGTATGTTCCCAAGGTCAGCTTGTTAAAAGAGATGTGTGCTGTAGTATTTTCTAGAATAAGAAGAATAAAGGACCAACCACAAAGTTGGTGCTGATGGCAATAGTAACAGAAATAGCACTAGGACCAAACATTATTAATACTTAGTGGAGGTTAAGAAAACTCCTGCATGTTATTTTACTTTACTCTTAGTATTTTGTTCAAGTGAATGCTCATATATTTAGTGCATGATTTTGTATAATTATTTTTCCCCACTGGACTGTGAGAACCTACCTCTTTGACGTTTCATTCCATAATTCATAAATGAACTTATGTAAGAATCCTTTAATATTTAACTACTATGGATTTTTTCCCTCTCAAACTAAGGGTTATTTAGTATTTTGCTAATTTCCATAGCTAAAATTGCAAAATAATAATACAGTTGTTATATAAATGAAGAAAACAGGGGTCTAGTTTTATTTTGAAAAAATATAAGGAAAATAAATGATTAAAGGGTTAACATTATTTACTAGCATTATATAGTATAGTATAGTTAAGTATGGTATGGTATGGTATAGTATAGATAGTATAAACAAAACATTGAACTATAGAATTCATGGTTGTGTTTTGTTTGTTTGTTTGTTTTTGGTTATCATCATTATTTAGAAAAGGCAAGATGGAGTTTCTCCAAGACAGTTCAGTTCATAAACCAAACACTTTTGGTCCTCTATGAGTCTATTGATATTTTTCAATACAAATCAAATCAATCATGCAGGTAAGGTCAAATTGAAGAAAGAAAACATAACTGACAATAAGCTGTAGAGGAGAAACTTACAGCATGAAATAGTACTTTATAATAGTGAGGACTACAAAGCAAGAAGATGACCTAATTCTCAAATAGTTTTTCTGTTGCCATGACAGTCTGGGAGTATACCCTCAGGGTTCACTAATGTCTTTGGAAATCATTGAGAGGTTTGTACACTCCTTTCTCTATGGCTTTCTCTGTATATTTACTATATTATTTAAGTGCTATTATATCACTTAAATAATATAGTAAAGTAGATTAGTCTTTGTTACTGTATGTAGATTGGCTTTGGTAAAAAGCAAAGTGAAACAAAACAAAGCAGTTAATGCTTTACAATCTTAATTCATTGTAGCCTGACACATTTCTGCTATACTTATCTCTGACCTACTCTACACAATGGTCCTGTCCTGATTATAGTTATAGTCTATGTAGATGGCTAGATTTGACATCAAATTGGAAGCTCGTTGATTCTCAGTGTAACCTACTGTTGATGATAATAACTTACTTGCCTTTATTTAAAACAAAATGCGGATAGTTTTAGAAATGGAAGGAAACCTGTCACATTCTATTATTTAAAAAAATTATTAGAGAAATTCTACTAATTGAAGTGTCCTTGTCAGTAGGAAAATTGAATGAATTTCTTGTTAGAAAATAAATGCAGAGTAAACAAGAAAGAATAGTAAATTGATTTTTTTTTCTTCTATCACTCTTTATACACCTTTTCCTTTAAACACCGGAGTTGGATTTTCTTAATGTATGCAAGTATTAATCAGGGTATCAGAACTGTGTTCTTAGCTCTTGCAACAGCAAAACACCAAAAAGTAGACTCTTCTCCTATGGATTTCTCTAACAAGAAACTATAAGAGAGGATATGCAGGAAACATACCGAATTAAGAGACTAGACCTAGCTTGCAACCATTTTGCTGGTCTCAAGGAGAAGCCACCCTTATAGCTCTCCTAAGTCATCTTTATTTTGTACTTCAAACTACTTAAGAAGAATGTTCTGAACATGGCAATAGAAGTCATCAACTCCGAGTTCAAATATCTATATGGGATAATATTTTTGTAAGTCATCTAATCTTCTAGTAACATGAATTTCATTCTTTCATAAAATGGAAAGTTATGGAAATTTATTAATGCATAGAAATGAATTCAATAAAATAATGTCCCCCATTGTTTAATAGTAATTATAGAAATATATAGTTAAAACGAAATAGGTGCTCACGCCAGCTGCAAATGCCAGCTGCAGTCATTGTTCGCTTCAGTCATTCCAACAATTTTGTACTTGGCACTGATCAAGGTGCAATACATATTTTATCAAATGTTCAAAACCAGATATTATCTTTCAACGCAACTACCTTTCAAGCCATCAAAACCATACACTTAATATATTCCAGAGTTTGAAAACTGAAGAGTTAATATTTCTGCTTAGTGACTTTAGCTTTCGTTAGTTTTAGAACTCTTAAAAGTTAAGTTTTTGAATTTAAAATAAGTAATTTCTTTTTTTCTTAAAAAAATGTTCTTCCTATTTACGTTTCCAGAGATGGTGGGAAGCTTGATCCTGGATAAAAACCTAATGAATATACATTAATGAATCATAACATTTATTTACATGATTCATGGGAAATAGAAACTTTAAGAAAAATGTCACTACAGTAATCTAGAGAAGTTTTGGAAACGATCTTTTGAGAATAACAGAGTACCCAGGTTAGCCTATAATAGATATTTAATAAATATAGGTAATCAATGAGGTGACTTAAAAAAGTAACAACGCTATGTTTTGTTTTGTTTTTTTTTAGGAAAATCAAAATATTAAAAAATATTGTACTTGATCTTTCACTTATGAGTCAATAAAAATGGGACCTTGTGAGAACCAAAGCTCAGAGGTTTGAAGAAACTAAAGAGTTGAAGGGACAATTTTGGCTTATTATTTTGAATGGGAGAATGACAAAACAAATACAGCTATGAGAAAACTCAGATAGATAAATTTGAAAAGAAAAGAGAGAAATTAGGTGGAGAATATGTATTTTGTATACTAATAATAAGAGATGTATGCATTTTGTATCTTCTATTTTAAAATGTTTTAAATCTTTGTCTATTTTCATAAATTGATACCTGTACTCATTTATTTAATCAAGAATTGAAAAATTTATTCTGTACACCTCTATTAAATTCTTACAATAAGCCAGGCCTTGTGTTAAATTCTAGAAAGAATTTTGCTATGATTGCCAATATTGAAGAAAAAAAGTAAAGGTAATTATTTCTAAATTAAAGAATAAAGAAACAGAAAAAGAAGCATATAAGATCTGGACTAATTCCAATAGGTAATGTGAATATTTATGCAGGGTATAAACAAGGCAAAAATAGAGAATTTTGCTTAAACATTTGCATTTTGTTATTAAAATCATACAGTAAGGATCAAAGGAGTTAGCTTTTTAAATTCTTTGACAGATCGAAGAATAAATATAACACCATTCAATTTTAAACATACTTCAGTTTTGAAGTTAGACTAAATTTTATATGAAGGGCTTTTATTAAAATAGACAGCAGATACCCCAGTAGTTTGGTGTCATTGAAAAAATGTATACATTTTTTTTTCATGAGAAAATGGAATTGATGAAATAACATCTACTTTCAAGGAGAAATGGTTATGATTCTGTGGCACTGAAGCAATCAATGTCTTAAGTATAACTTTGATATTTAATAAATGAGCAGGATATTTGATATAAAATGTAGCACAATGGTTAAAAATTAAGCGGCCAACTTCAGTTAGGCCCATGAACTGCAGTGGATTGATTACAACAGTTTATTTATTTCTCACGTTGCATGTTAGGGGCTGCAAGCTTTTTCTTCTCCATCTGTCTTTTTTTGTGAGCTTTGGACTGAAAGATCATCTCCCATCTAAGACATTCCATTTTGTGCTAGGGAGAAAGAAAGCTGGCTGAAACATGAGGGCTCTTGAACTATGCATCCATCATATCTGCTCATCCTATTGACCAAAGCACATCATGAGGCCAAGTCAAAAGTCATTAGGGAAGGGAAATATACTGATCCTTTGCCTGGCACTGTTAGTCCCATGGCAATGGTTGGTAATTGATAAGCCCCTTACAGGACTTGCATTTATTTACAATGAATGAGAACAGTCATGTAACCTTAAGACAATAGATTCTTGAGCCCAACTGACTGGATTTTCCACTTAATGGCTGTGTAAACTTGGGGGAGCTGTTTAATCTCTTTATGCCTTAGATCCCTCATCTATTAAATAGAAAACAATAGTACTTTTCTCATGGAGTGGAAATGAGGATCACGAGAATTAATATTTGTAAGAAAGAGAATAACACTGGGTCACAGTAAGTACTATTTAATTTTAGAATATACTATATGAATACTGCAAATTAATTAAACTGATTTATTTTTTTTAATACTTTCTAATCGCACCTTAGGAAAGGATTGTCAATTGTATGTACTTAGCTGTAAATAAAGAAACACTGTTTTTACTAGATTTATTTGATCTAAATTCACACAAAACCAAATCTCTAGGGATTATAAAAGCTGTAAATTCATTTTATTTTACAAGTTGTGATACCTTTGCTTGGTGTTTACAATAAACATCACAAGAATGAATTAACATTCAACATGTGGCCTTTTGTGAAATATCTAGAATAGGTAAGTTCATAGATTCAGAAAGCAACTTGGTAGTTGTCAAGGTCTGGGAAGAGGGAAGAATAGAATTACTAAATGTGTCAGAGTTTTTTTGGGGAGGTACTGAAAATATTTTGAAACTAGATGGAAGTGGTGATTATACAACATTGTGAATGTAGCAAAGCTGCTGAGATTTAAGTGACAAAATATATACAAAAGCAAGTAGTAAATATTTGTAACTATATTAGTTATTATTCTGGCAATTTATGATTGAATCTGATATTCATGAAGCCATGCATTCAATTCTAGAAGCAATGGTGGGAAGACTATATGATGAGATAGATAGCAAGAAAATTCTTTTACCTTTCTGAGCTTCACGACTTATTCTCTTTGATGTATTGATCTAAAACAGTAACCTATTATTTAAACTAAGAGAGAAAAATACTGGATCTGATACTCGAACAATCTGTCATATATGAGAATGAAACACAGATCTGAGATGTTTGAGGGACTGAAATTTCTAATGATATCAACCTATAGGGTTGCAAAAATTCACAAATTATCAGTTGAAAATATCCATTATGTTTATTTTATAATCTAATTAACCAAAAGGTTATGGACTTTATAATGACTGCATGGTACAAAACCAATTTGATTTAAATGAAATAAAAAAATGAAAGATTTAGTATAGCTTATCTCTGGGCACGTTGCTCATTTTGAAAAAATAATTTAAAAAATGAAATTCTTTTCTGTAAAATATAGAAAAGTGCACTAGTAAAAATTTTATTTAAAAGTTTTGAGCACAATATTAAAAATGTAAATGACATTTTGATAAAAAGATGACTACCCCCTTTTGATTAGGATGATACAATATTATGCTTGTGGAATAGTTAGAAAACTAAACCCTCTCTGTGTGCTTTTAAAAATAGTTTCACTTAAATTTAAACTTGACTTAAGTAGGTTCCTTTAATAGTTTGTCTCAGAATGATGATGAAAACCAAACTCCTCGCCCTGCCTACGAAGCCTGGCAACAGGGGGCTGGTTGCTTGCTTTTTCCTCATCTTAGACCACAGTTTAGGGCCATTTACTCTGGCCTTTTTATTTCCAGAACACATCAAACTTGCCCTGCTTTAGGGGCTTTGCACTTTAGAGTTCATCTTTCTCCAAATCATCTTGTAATTTAGTTAGCAGCTCAAATGTCAGCTTCCTCAAATCTTTTTCATTCCTGTCTCAGCCCAAATGTCATGTCTTCAAAGACATTTCCTATCGCCTTTAAACTCAAGAACCATCCACCCCCTTACTTCCTTTTCTTAGCAGTATGTGCCACTGATTGTTATATTAGTTTGCTAAGGCTTTTTGGGAAGGAAAAACTTTTCCTCCACCCTCTTAGTTTCAATTCCTGGAGGCTGAAAATTAAATTAACAAAGGACGGATTACTGGAGAAAAAAGGTATACATATGATAACCAACCAAGGAAATAGCTGGCTTGCTTGATGATTAAAGTTGGAGGATTACATACCTTATTAGGAGGGGAAAGGGAGAGGGGAGAAAAGGCTTCTATGGGAAAAAACAAATCAGTCTCTTTATAAAACAAATGGGTTTTCAAGAGAACAAATAAGAAATAAAGTTTGTGATGTGTTTGTTTATGTATGTGTGAGTAGTATTTCCATTTTGTTCATGGCCATGAAACTCCCCCAGAGAGGGGATTTATGGTAGCCTCATTTCTCAGAATTTGTTGCTTTTGGAGATGAGATAAGCTCTGAAAATCCTCTTTCTGTCTTCTGTTGAATCTCAAGTCTTCGGCTTAAAATAATATTCATACCACCTATGGGATTCCAAGTAGATCTCTACAGCTGCCATAACAGAATTCTGCAAACTGAGTGGCTTAAAGAACAGAAGTTTATTTGCTTACAGGTCTGCAGTCTAGAAGTCTAAGACCAAGGTCAGCAGGTTTGTTTTTTTCTGAAGCGCTTTCCTTGGCTTGCACATGGCCTTTTTTCTCTACATGCACATTCCTAATGTCTCCCAATATGTCCTAAACTCCTCATCTTATAGGACACCAAACAGATTGAGTTAGGACTTACTCTAAGGGCCTCATTTTAAATCAGTCACCTCTTTAATGGTCTTATCTCCAAATACAGTCACACCCTGAGGTAAAGGGGTTAGGACTTCAGTATATGAATTTTGGGAGACACATTTCAGTCCATAACACATATTATTTACTTTCCTCTTTACTACCTATCTTCTGTGGGCCCCTCTATAACACGAACTCTTTGAAGGCAAGAAAATATCTGACTTTGCTGCTTCTAACATGTAAAACAGTTAATAGTCACAGTTGGCTATAGTTGGTGGACAAAAGATATTGGTTAAATACTTAAATAAATTGCTTCAATTAATAAATATTGCTATATAATGTTGAGTAGAAACTCTTCACTTGAATAAATATAATAAGTATATTTTATATGGAGAGTCAATGGGAAGATAATATTCTTTCCCAAATATTTGGAAAATTGTTTAGTGTCCAAAATAAAAATAGTTTTATTTTATTTTGAGAGATTTTATTTTTAAAATATTACCCATAATGACCAGAATCAAGACTAATTTTTTTATGGATACTTGCTGAAGAATGTGAGACGTACATACCATTTTGAAGGGATGAAAGAAAAACATAAAAAAGGCAGTTTATGTAGCAGTAAACCAAAAAATAGTAAAGTTAGGAATAGCAGATAATAATAGCTGGCAGGGAAAGAAGTGAGTTGGAGAAACTGCGTAGCTCACGGTTAACATTTGAGTTAGATCAACTAAGGCCTGTCTAAAGGGAGAATGGTGATGTATGATCAAAGTACGAAGGTAGGAGACTTTAAAGTAAGAAAGCAAGAGTTACTGCTTTTGTGATATATTGATATTATGAACCTAGACCGAAGTCGTTATAACATTTTACATATTATTACCCACTGGAAAATTGGAAGTGAAGAATTAACCCCCTTTTCTATTGTCAACTTTGGAAACTGGTTAAGGAGTTAATCGTGCTACTATTTATAGTATGGGAGAAGCTAGAGTTCATGGTATAGAGCAAGAAATAATAATATTCTTTATTCATGCGTAATGTTTTTATAAATTAAAAGCAATATAAAATAGAATTTTGAGTAAAAAGAAATCTAAGTGAACAAGAAAGAAGTTAGAGCAGAGATGGACATTTCAGAGTCATTAGGACAGAAATGGTCTCATAAGGAAAGGAGGGAAATAAGGGCAAAATATCTAAAATTTAGGCTTGGAAGTTGACCATGTGTAGAATTTGATTTTCAAGAAAATGTGATGTCACAAATATACTGGAAAACTAGAAACAGGTTATGTTTCAGTTGAGGTGCTTGAAATTATTTTCACAGTGGAACATGGTCAGCTTTACAGAGATAAATGTTTTCATGCTTTTTCCTCATTTCATATTTTGGGGACTGGGTTGGTACGATGGCAGTTTGATTCTAAGTTCTAAGTGCCCTTAATTAAGGAAAGACCATCTACATTTTTATTAAATGATGGTTCTTTCTGATTATGGTTTCTATTATGGAATAAACAATTTTTAATTCTCTTCGTCATCCCTATCATTGCCATTGCTGTCATCTCCGACACTCATTCCCATCTGGAACATTCTATACTATTCACTGCCTGTAGGATATACTTTGAGGAATGCTCAGAGAAACCACTGGATCTTAGATTCTACAGTATTTTAAAATACAGAAACTTTTGGAAAATTAACCTGTACAATAATTTTATATATGAGAGGGACCTGGCAGAGGGTATCCCTAGAAAGAATACCCTGGAAAAGTGTTGTAGAAGAGGAGTGAGTGGAAGGAGAAAAAAAAAATCTTTACGTACCTCTTGATAATTTATTTGATTCTTCCTCCAACCTTTCACCACTAATAATGATGATAATGATGATGATGAAATGCTAATACGTTAGTTCCCTCTAAAAATAAGTTTAGTCCGTCATACCATTTTATATTTTTATTTCTTCAGAGAAACAGCATAACACTGACTATGCATTTGTAGCACCTCTAGCTTTACAAGAAACTGTGCAAAATGAAGCTTTTTTTTTTTTTTTAATTTTGTTTTTAGAAACTTTCCTCCAGAATCTCACAGTTTTGTAGGTTGAAGAGTTTTCGAACATCAAAACGACCAACTCAACTTCAGGTAGCACGAAAACAAACTTCCAGCAGGACTTCGACCTTTGTCACTAAACTTGCCAACATCTTGCTTTTGGATCTCCAAGTCAACTCTTCTATTTTCTCCCCCTATTTTCATCTTCTATTGAGAGAAAATAAGGTGAAAAGCGAACCCCTGAATCCCAAGGCACATCGGAAACTCATTCTATTCTGTTTCCCTTCAGCCAGATTTCCCCACTCATATTCAGGAATAAACAGTTTTAGGAAGCAATCTTTACAGTTTTAACAGCTTCTGGCATTTTAGTCTCAGAAGTCTTTCTCTCTAAAGTTTCCTACTTCAATCACCTGAGGCTTTTGGATATTGTCATTCATACTCTGAGAAAAGTTTTTCTTCTACATTTCTCCTTGATTTTCTTTCTTCTTCTTTTTTAAACCTATTTGTGCCTATTTTTGAACTTATTTGTGCCAATCATGGGTGCAAAATAAAACATCAGTAGTATTTCAAAGTTGTCTCTTGACATACCAATAATCTACATATTTCTTAAAAATATTTATTTCATTCGTCTACACATATACTTGATGTAGGCAGTCAGAAGTCATGTATGTGGATTTTCTTTCATAAGGTACTTAGAAGATAGGACATTGTGTTATTTGTGTGGAAAATAATTCTGTAAAGAAAAAATTTGGAGTAGATCTAGGTTAATTTTTTTTTCTCAATTCAAAGTATACAATATCATCAAAAGAAGGTATTTTATGAAATGAGTTATCTAAACAATTTACCTGTGAATGTTAGGACATGGACATATATCCTTTTTGTAAATGTGTATTGTTCCCAAATGTGTTTCAGTTGTGCTTTGCTGTGACAGTGAATGTTCTTAATTTTTTTTTTTTTTTCAGATAAAGCTATTTGTATGGAAGTTAATTTGAAGACAAAAACCTATTTTTAAAAATGTTTTCTAATTAGTTGATTTGGAGGCACTTGCCTAAATTCATTTCATTATGTGAAAGAAATTATATTTACTTATTATATTTTGAGGTCACGACTATTTGCCATTCTGGGAATACAGCTATTCTTCTAGACCTGGATTTTATATTTGATAGAACAGCTCTCTAAATACATGAAGAGACAATAATCTCAGCATCATTTGGACTAATTCCTCATTGCAGGCCAATGTGACTTTGTTCAGCCTTCAAAGATGCAACTTGCTTTTTCCTACTGCTGTGTGATAGTATTGCTTGGATTTTTCATTGTCACCTGAATTTCTGCCCTGCTTTTCCCAGTTATATTCTATTGTATGAAAGTGTACTGAAGAGAGGAATAAAGAAATGAATTAGAGTTGAAAAGTCCTGGGTTTAATTCTGACACTATCAGAGGGCATCTATTTAAGTAATGGTATGTAAAAATATCTACCCTATCTACTATGTAAGTTTTGAGAGTCACATGAGGAAATTAATATGAATGGGCAATGTACTTTACAAACTGTGAACAAATTAGTTTTAGTAGTATAATCATTATCACTGTAATCTTGGGAAGGGCAAAAA
>NW_011888819.1:4463759-4472076 GCF_000151845.1 Pteropus vampyrus
TTTCACCTTTTTGGTATGATTAAATCAAATAACAGGGAATTGTTAAGCAAATTCTAAAGTAATACATTTATAACTTGCTGCAGAGCAAACTGAATCAAGAGCTGGTTATTGGGAGCAATTGAGACCAGGAAGGAGCTGGTGGTTTAAACAGTTTTAATGAAAGAAGCCTCTCCTAAGTTTAGATGCCTGGCGGTCAGGGACACCATGGGAACCTTCACAGCAGAAAAAAGGCTTCATCCCCTAACTATTTAGTGATTTTAGAGGAGGAGGGCATTTCTGGTTGTGGAAAAAAATACTAAAAAGGTACAGAGTTAAATGTGAAGAAGGCGTGCCCAGGGAACCTTCTTCCTGAAGCAAAGGTTAAGGTTCAGGAAGTAAAAGGACTTTTAGACAATGTGAGAAGAAACAGGCGATCTTTATATGTCTCTGAGCAAGTAATTTCAATACTAAAAAGAGAGTTTTAGTCAAATTTATCTGGCAGTAGTCTTAAGACTGTATTGGAAGGGCAGAGAATGAAGGATGATCAGCTGCAGCAGTGAAGAGAGGAGAGGACACATCTGAGGGACATTTCCAAGGAGATGAGTGGACTTGATGACTGGATTAAGACCATGGAGGAGAAAGAAGAGTTACAAATTTTTAGTTTTTTAGTTTAAGCATATGGAATACACATATACACATACATACTTATTTAAAGCATTTTAGCACAAATGTTTATTTTTAAAACAATTTTATTGACGTATAATTTATATACAGTAAAAACACTAATTTTTCCTGAGTCAGCAAGCAAAAAGAGAGCAACATTGCAAAATGCTATGCAGTAACTAAGAAAGAGGAAAACTGAAAACATGTTTGCATAGAAAGAATTTAGTTTAACAGCTATCCTAATAATATTGTGAGAAGTCACTTTTGTAATTTTTTTTGTGTGTAATTAATAGCTATAAAATCAGTGCCAAATTTCTAATGAGGATGAGGTTTTTATTCATCTTTCAAGAATAGATTCTGCTCTGCTTAATTTTTAAAAAATCTCATACAAAATCGATTACTTTATATTCATAAAAAGAATTATGAATGCAGATTTTACCATACCTTATTATGCATAAGAATTTTTAACAGATGAGGAGATAATATTTAAAGAACTTGATTTATGAACCCATAAAGCAGATGTAAATTAATGTAAAAGCTAAGGTCACAAAGGAAATAATCTTTTTAAAATGCTGCTTTCTTTTCTAAATTAGTTGAAAGATTTTAGTAATGCTTCTATAAAAATCTATTCTCAATTATTTTGAAATGACTAAATTCAAGTTTTAAATTATAAATCTCTGACAGTTGCCATTTAATTATTATCAGAACAGTGTCATAACAAAAATGTTAATGAAAACACATTTTATCTTTCTTCAGTAGAAGGAAAATATATCAATTAAAAAAATGACAGAAACACAAAAATGGAAAAATCCTGATAATTTTTGAAGATGAAATTTTTTTTGCATGTGATAAGGTTTCTACATACATAAAATAAGGTTTTTTTTGAGGGAGTGGATAATAATTGCAGATGTTTTCTCAAGACTGTTATTTTGTAATGGAAAATAAGATACGTCACTTAGGGAACTGTTAGTTTACTGTCTTAGTCTTTTTTTTATTTCCAAAAAAGTTTTCAGCCTTTGATGGTAGGGATCTCATCTTCTTCTTGTGTATTTCCTATAGCACCTAGCAGAGTAGTATTGAGTTTATAGCAACGGGTCCAGCATTTGTGTAATAACTAATCTGGTTAGCACTTACTCTGCAGATTCATTTCAGTAACAATCCCATCTGCTTATGCTGCGTTAAAAAAAGGATTTTAAAAACATCTTGCTCTCAATGATTTACTCTGTACAACTTTGTAGATTCTTTCTAAAACATTCGCAAGTAGTGGTCCAATTACATTTAAATTCAAGAAGATATGATGCATAGTTTCGATTCGTCCATCTCCTTATTCTCTTACATATTTCTTAGATATTTGGGGATGTCTTGGAGAGAAAGGAAGAGAAGGATATATACTGATCCATTTAATTTGCAGTGACCCATTTTAAATTTAGGTACCAGAAAAAATTGAGGTGCCAGAAAAATAGAAGGGAGAATTACAGATGATAGTTCTTATTGACCCAGTAGGCCTTAAAGGGGAGAGCTAAGAATAGAGCAGCTATTTATTTATCCTTCTATTCATTTATATAATTTTCAACTTATATTTAATCACTTATATTTATTATGGGTTTAGTTATCAGACAATCACAGATGACAGTATACACATGCTATATATATACTACCTGTGTGTATATGTATGTATATGTGTGTGTGTTTATATATATGTATGTGTATACACACACACACACACACACACACACACACACACACACACATAATTTTATGGCCAATGCAAACTTTCCCCATAACACCTGTCTGACATGGCTTTCTGATTTTATCAGCCCTTAAGATGAGCTTAAAGGATGGATTTATCAGGTTTATGTCCAATTCCTTCTCTAAGAACTTGCTGTTATAAGCTTAGAACAGAATAGGGCAAATACTGAAAAGAAAATTCTTTTTAAAAGCCTTAGGAGTGTGTCATGAGCAAAAGGCAGGTTTTCTTTAAGGATAAGAATTTCAAACCTGGACATACAATCAAATAATTCCCACTCCCCCCACCACCGCACCCCCAAAAAGCATATTTCATGTATAGAAGTTAAAATAAGCTTAGCCATTTGGAGCTCAGGACCATGAAGAAAAAGAAATTGTAGCTCAGACCCAATATAGAACTTAGTTCCAAGGAGCAGTTGAAGAGACCCCTGAGCAGAAGCTCAAGGGACCACTGGATCGAATGCTATTTGGGGTGGAGGATCCTGACCTGTGATAGTGAGAGGCTTTCAAACTGATCTGTTAAACTGACAGGGCTGTTGACTGCTCAGTCCCCCAAAGACCAAAAAGGCAACCAGAGAAAACATTGATCAAGCAAAACTAGCCTTTACTGCAGTAAGGTAAAATACCACCTTAACAGAGTCTTAGAGTGTCACAAAACCTGAAAGTTAAAGAAGGGTGGGTATAGGATATTAGGGCCTGGATTGAGCTATTTTCAGATGGGTCTTTCAAATCAGGAAGCTGGATGGGAATGGCAGAATTTATGACTTAATAACTTGGATTAGTGGGTACAAAGTGAATTGAATCTTGATGAACATGCGCTAGCACTGTTAAGTAAATTATTAGCTGGTCACTCTTAACTTCCAATAAAGTTTTTTATTTTAGAGATGTTGTTTAATTATTTAGAGAAATAAATAAAATAAATTTGTTTTAAACAGTCCTATCATGTTATTTGCTGCAGTGTGATTTTACATATTATTGAGATTCTCTAAAACAAAATGTGCCAACCTTTGGTTTTTCTCTGTTTTATTTGGATTCAACTTATATACTTGTGCATGCTTTTTTTTTATTACAAGTGATTTTCTTCTGATTGTGATATATATATATATATATATATGTATGTATATCTATATATGTTTTCACTATACTCTATCTACTATCTATCTATCTATCTATCTATCTATCTATCTATCTATCTATCTATCTATCTATCATCTACATGTGGTAAGTAGTAATTTCTTAATAAGTAATGCTTATTTTGCCTTGAATAATTTCCCCTTCTTTTTTTTTTTTTTGGTAAAACTTATTTATTTGTCAGGATCCAGCTCAAATGCCATCTACTCATGTTCTAAAGGCTTTAATCACTCTTTCCTCTGCTACTATAAAACTTCCTATCTAACACTGTCATAGATCTAGGTCATTAAAATGAACAGATTGGGTAAATTACTAGGACCCTCTTTTTATAATTTGGGAGTTTGACTTTCCAGGGAGTTGCCGCCAAGGTTTTGAAACACAGCAGTTGTGTGCTTGAATATTTATATTATCGAAATTATGATACAGGAACATACATCATAAAACAGAAGAGAAGTGACTGATTGGGGACAAGTAAGTCAGATGTGAGCTCTGAATCTGATGCTTTAATATATTCACCTATATAATGGGGACCACAATGCCTATCTTTCAGATTGTCAGAAGGAGCAAATGACAAGGTGCATACAAAGTACTGAGTATATTGCCTGGAAAACAATGTAATTATTCAGTTATTATTAGCCAGGATCATTGTTAATAAAATATTGAAATGAAATCTAAATGAGAGCATTATCTGTTGATAAAAGGGATGGCTAAAACCATTACATAGAAACTATATCTATGAATAAAAAGAACCTATTATCTTTAAAAAATGATATTATTTATAATCTCATTATGTATAATAACAAGATGGTTTTTAGGAGCCTCTGGCTAGGCAATAGCGCATCATTTTTTCCAAGCCAGAAGCCTTACAACTTTATGCGATAATAAGTGTTCAGAATTGTTTCTAACTTTTAAATATAAACTTAAAAAAATATTTTCACAAAGTAATATTGAATTAATTATTTTGTTTTTGGTAAAAATTAGATTATTTTGTTAGCTGTGTATCCAATTTTAATTTAACAAAACTATAATTAAGGTACAAATGTGTGATTAATTTTAAATATGGGAAATCTCTTAAATGTGATTTATTTTATGCACAGTTTTTCTTTCTAAATATTGAATTCATGGGAGAAAATTTACAGAATAAAAAGAAAGATTCATCGTGAAAAAAATTGAAAACTGTTTACATAGCTTGGGTAACGTTGGGGCCTGGTGTGCTTATCTGCTTCAGATAGCTAGGCAGCCTATTTCCTTTTGGAATCTTAGAAATCCTTTGGAAAAAAATACTCTTAAAACACCAAAACAAGGAGACAAGCAACTCAACTAAGAAAACATGAGTAAAAGATCTGAACAAACACCTTATTAGAGATCATCACAGATTTGTCTGCATTTATCTGTGGGAGTTCAGTTCAGAAAGAAACCTCTTGAAAACTCCTGAATCTCAGAATTATAAATTTGTCAGATCTTCAGTGAAAGACAGCTAACCAATTAGATGAAGGCACATGGTATAACATGTGCATGAAAAAGATATTCGTCTGACATGTTGCCACATTATGCTTGGTTTTCTCTGTCAAAGTCTACACTCTCTGTGACAGACTTCTGTGTCTTCTGTGTATTTATGCTATGACTTTAATTTTGTATTTATCTTCTAAATCACATAATTTCTCCAGAGGATAATTTAGAATTACAGTAGATACTGAGGAACTTCCAATATAAACACAATTATTCATTTGAGAAGAACCTCAGAACACAAAAGGAGTATAATTCCAAACATTCAAAGTTTTTTGTTTGCTAGGAAAAAGCTTCCAAAGGAAATTCAGATTCTGAAATTGTTTCTGGAAAAGATTTTGTAGCCAAGTCAAATGAAAGATGTGAAAAATATAAAACTACATTTTTCTTTTATCTTCCTACATCACAACTCCACTATTTTTTTCCCCATTGTAATCCTACATTAGGCTCAACTCTGACCCCTGCTTCTGACCTGCTTCCTTTCCTCTCTACTCAACAAAAATCCCTCATATCTCAATTGTCTTTTAAGTTAAACCTTCTTCAGATTAGAGCAAGCTCTTTATGGTTGATTTTAAGCCCTCGTCTTATTCTTCTAAAGAGCTTTCCAAAGCTCAGACTTGAGAGAACAAAATTTACAGAATTTAGAATAGTTCTAGTAGGGTATAGACATCCTATATTATTTTTTTCTTAAGGTAGTAGAGACCTCAAGTGCAAGCAATTGAATGGAAAAGGCAGGTAGGAAATCCCTGAGATATTGTGAGAGAATCTTCCTCCCCACCGCAGTCTACACATTACATTGAAAGGCAGAGGAGTTTCAAAAAGCTATATTTATTAGTTTAAATATTTTAGAGGCTATCTCCAATACCTTTACTGTGAAACTAGATTTGACTTGAATTTACTCCTGCAGACAAAGAAGAAACAAGTCCACTGGAAATTTCAGAAATAGGTTTTTATTAATGCCTTTATAACATTAAACAGTAGATCCTGAAACATATGTGAACTCAACTCTTCTTTCTTTTTGTGAAGTCATAAATCAGAAATAAAGAATATAATATCAAACAAATATTGCAATTAGAATTAACCCTATTACCAGAGCTCCAACACTCTTGTAGATATTTTGAAAAGGCCTCTGGACAAAAATCATAAAAAAGATCATGAGTTGCTGGCTTTACAGGTAAACAATTAGATGCCCCCATGCCAGTTATTAACCTTTAGGGTGAAGGATACTTTTGATACAGACAGATGTAACCATGATAAACAGAACAAACAATGGAAGAACAATTCTCTTATATTAGCTAAGACACTGAAAAAAAATGTTGATGATCATCAGTGGTGCTCCAGAGGGAACCAAGTACCTAAAATATTATTTTACACTTAAACTCACAATGAAAAGATTCATGTAAATGTCTAAAGAGAAAACTTGAAAATGATTAATTTTACTGACACAATACTCACCTTACATCCTATAACCAAGCACAACTTCTTCCTCAGAGTCAAAAACCTAATCAAGTGACAGGTATCTTTCATAGTGCTCGGATTTCCCCTACCTCTCAGCTTACAACCATAACCTTCAGACGTTTTAATCAAGGGACATTTTTTATTCCTTTGTGATATCATATCTGCCAACTTAAGAGGAAGAAGTCTCTTGTGAAAATAAATTTTTTTTTCAGATTAAACGCTCTCCTGATGTACTCTTTTATTTCATTTTACTTTATTTGTTTATTATTTATTTTATTTTATTTTGATTTTTTGAAAAATCCAAATACACCTCCATTCATAATCAGGCCATAGCTACTTTGGACGCTGACTTAATGTCATCTACATGTGTAAAGTTAGGCCAAAATTGAAGATCTCCACAAAGTGGTGAGTTCTTTATATGCTCAAATTTCTGCTGACATTTGCATTATCACTGGAGCAGAATTCCCAGAAGTGCAGATAGATGCACAACTTTATGCAAGCTTGCAGAATACCCTCTAAAAACTAAAAATTAAAGAAAGATTTAACACAATATTTGAAAGCTTTGTAGAGTAAGAGTTCTTCACGTCTTACACTTACCTATGTAATAATCCTATCCTCTCAGTCAGGAAACTCATCTGGAGAGGATATTGATGTCATAGGCACCTTTAATTTTTTCACTATATCTTTTCACTATATTCTTTCTTTAAGTTGTTTCTTTAGGGCTTACCATTTACACTATAACTTAAAAGAATCAGTTACAGATTTATGCTAATTTAAATCTAATGAGATACAGAAATAATACTTCTGTATAACTTGTATGGACAGAATGTTTGTGTCCCTTTCAAAATTGTATGCTGAATTGTTCACCCCCAATGTTATAATATTAGGAGGTTGAAACTTGGTGAAGTAATTATGTTTAGATCATGTCATAAGAGTGGGGCCTCAAATGGAATTAGTGCCCTCATTAGAAGAGAAAGAGACTAGAGAAGATTGTTCCCTTATTACCATGTGCAGACACAGAGAGGAGGTAGCAAATCACGAAGAAGGTCCTTACCAGAACCCAACTATACAGGTACCCAGATCTTGAACTTCTAGCTTCCAGAACTGTGAGAATAAACGCATGTTATTTATACTATCCAGTCTATGGTAATTTGTTATAGCAGCCTGAGTACAACTCTATCCTCTTTTCCCTCTTTTTGTGGTATTATTGTACGTATACGTATTGATGTTACAAACACAGTAATACATTTTTACAATTATTACTTTACCATTTGTAGTCATTTACCTTCCTCAATACATCTCTGCTTTAATTTACTTCCTTTATGCTGTAATTGGCAAATCTATTACAAATACATTATATTTCTGTGTTATAGGCCCAACAATACATTACATACATATACTATTAGATAATTGTTTTGTAAATTAGTTAAGAGAAGAAAGGAGAAAATATTCATTTATATTGTCTTTTATAAACACATAATTTATATTTACTGGAGATTATATTTTTTTACATGTGAATTTAAATTGCTGTTTGTGGTCACTTATTTTCAGCCTGAGGAACTTCCTTTAGTATTCCTTGTAAGGTGGGTCTGCTGGCAACAAGTTCAATATTTGTTTAATCTAGGAATATCTTTAGTTCATCTTTATTTTTGAAAAATAACTTTGCTTAATAGAGAATGCTTGGTTTTCAGTATTTTTTTCTTTGAGTATTTGAATATGATATTCTATTGTCTTCAGCCTACATTGTTTCTGCTGAGAAATCAGCTATTAATCTTACTGAGATCTCCTTGTGAGGGGTTGTTTTTTGTTGCAACCTTCAAGGTTTTCTCCTTGT
>NW_011888819.1:4472991-4480441 GCF_000151845.1 Pteropus vampyrus
AGTGTGAGTAAATAGGCTCTAAATCTTTAGACTTACTGAGCAGGATGAGATTTGGAAATCAGTAACGATAGTTTTCAACCCTGAATGTAAGTTGAAATCACTTGCTGAAGTCACATCTCTTGGCTTCTCCACGAATGATCTGGCATATAGTAACAGTTTAGCAATACTGATATGATCCATATGCCATATACTACATTTTGGGAAATAGATTCCCAGAGTTTATGTTTTCACTCAAGGCTATGAAACTAGAAACTGGTAGATGTCAAAATAAGAATCCTGAATTAAGAAATCATAAAAATAAAATGCCTTGAGACATTAGACATTACTAGTCAATTTCTAAGTTATAGTTAACTTTTTAACCTTAAAATATTCTGACTCCTTTGTTTGAGAGGTGAGGAAACTACAACCTGTAGGCCAAATTGAGCCTGTCACTGTTTTTGTATGACCTGTGAGCTATAAATTGTTTTTGAATTTTTAAATAGTTGGAAAAATTTTTAAGAAAAATATGTGTGGCACATGAAAATCATATGTAGTTAAAATTCAATAGTCTATAAATAAAGTTTTATTAGAACACAGTCATGCTCAGTCATTTCAATGTTGTCTATGGTTATTTTCATGTCACCGTGGCAGAGTTGAATAGTCGTGATGGAGACATTGGCATAAAGCAGAACATATTTATTGTGTGTCCTGTTACAGAAAAGGTTTGCCTCTCCTTGCTTTACAACATAATATTAAAAGTTCTGGATCTGTACAAATTAGAGGGTGTGTGTAATTATGCAGCAAATGGAGTGGTTGAATGCATTCTTGGGCAAACTCCTCTGTATTCCTTTAATGCCACTCGTTATTCTATTTGACTTTAATTGTATTTTTGGGTTGATATGTTAAAGATTAATGATGCACTTATCCTAAATCAAGATTCACGGGGAAGTGAAGATACAGCAGAGAGTAGAAGTCATAATACAGATTTTGCTTTTTTCTCTGAGGAAATCCTGAGGATTTTATGTGGAAGGAATTTAAGTAGTTATAAGCAGATCTCCCAGAGGAAGGATAGCTCTGTCATGTTCTTGTCAGAAAGCTGACGGTACTCCTATGCTATGCTACTTGGAAAAATAGACAAGATGATATGCAATGCCAGTCTTTTGGGGTTTAATTGAGCCATGAGTATATATAATATTTGAATATATCTCTAGCTGAAAAAAAAAAAAAACTTCAAAACTCTGTGCTTAATGAGATGTTAGTGACTGTCACAAAACAGTGTGGGTCTTTGTCCCGAAAGTAGGGTAATTATTTGGTAATAAATATAAACTGTAAAAGGACTTCCAGTACAAATGTAGCTACTAATCAAAATTTGCAGTGGTTAACATGCTATTGATAGTGAGAATATTTCGATTATATGGACCAGAGTCAATTTGTTACCCATTAGGATTAAAACAACAATGGCAACAACAAAAATAACAGTAGGGGCAGCAGTGGCAGCAGATACCAATTAAGCTCATTCTGTGTAACCAGAATGGTTTTAGGTACTTTGTAAGTTTTAACTAACTTAAATCCTCACATCAACCCTACAAAGTAAATACTATTACACTGGGCTATGTAAACTGCACATTGTACTGTGCAGATGAAGAAAATACAGCACAGAGAAGTTAAGCAGTTTGGCCAAGATCACACGACTAAGAAATGGAAGAATCTGATTGAAACCAGGCAACCTGGTTGCAGTCTTTGCGCTTAAGCAGCATTTTTCATTCTTAATTAAACTATAGTTTATACAGTGTTTAGAGTAAACGACAGAATCACGTTTTAGAAAAACGATTGAGACTTAAGTCATGACTGTTTTATTTAAGGGATTTGAAAACACACACTCAAATGCATATATGTACCTATGTATATACGTAAGCATACACACATTTATATATATCAGGTAAGTTATTTTAGATTTCTTAAGTGAAAAACAAGAATTCTAGTTAATAATATTATAGGAGAATGAGACTACCTCTCAGGACATGGACTATGCTGTATTCCTTTTTTTTTTTTTCTTTTAAACTCCTGTAGTATACAACTGATGCTCCATGAAACTGCTGAATGAACTGAAGTGTGGAAAGGGCTATATGGTTTTCATATGTTCTGTCATATGAACAAAAGCTCATGATGATTAAGAAGACTGTTCCTTTAATGAGAATTGCCCCCCAAAGGGCTGGGAATTCTAGAAGACTTTCTAGGCAGGTTCTAGAAGGCTATGGGAAACTAATTTTCCTTCACAGGCTTCTAGTTAGGTACGTCAACTTTGCTAAGGAATACAGAACACTGTAAGACTCTATTAAAATCATTACTTTCCTTCTTGGTTTATTAAAAAAGAAAATACCTACTCTTTTCTTCCATTATCATAAAGCATGAAAGATTTTTTCTCTGATCTTAACTGTGATAACCTGATAGGACTCCTGGAAGTAAAATGTACAAAGTTGTGGGCATCCCCTGAATTGGGCCCCAGTAGCTTTTTAAACTCTAGTTTACCCTGAATCTCCAGCAATTTGTTAATTACTATTTAAATCCTCCTATGTTACTAGCTTCAGTGGCTTCTGTTCCAAGTAGGCTGTGATTCTCTGTATTTGTCTGTCTCTCCAAATATTTTAGAGTGGCAGTGTGCCTATGACCTCAATATTCTAATGAACCTAATAAGGGTGATAGATTTTCACTTTGTTAATTTTTTTTCTTGTGGTGAGAAGTTTTGACTTCTAAGTTCCTCATAGATGAAAGTAGAAACCACCTCCACTTCACTTTTAAATAAGCTGATAGACTTACTTGTTCCTACATTCGCATGGCAGTTCTAATATGTAGTTTTAATTTATACTTTTAAGTTGACATTTTTAAACATAAGTATTAACTAGTAAACTATTTTAATATATTTCCAACAATGCCTATTTTTTTTCTAGTTTAGACATGAAGAAAAATTTCAGTTGGTAAACTCAACTGAACTCAAAATTAAATATTTGAGTTAAGTTGTAAAACATTTAAGTCTCTATACCTATCATCAGAAGCATGTTTTTTTTTCCCCCTTGATATATCTTCTACTTTAATTTCTACGTAATTTATTTTTCTACTAATTTAATATACGCATCTATGTTTATATTTCTGGGTTCTTTATTACTTTTCTCTTTTTGATTTCTCTCATTTTCAGTCCAAATATAACATAGTAGTACCATCAGTAACTACTCCTAATAAAATATTCTAACATTAAGTCAATAAGATTTAGTTGCAAATGCTGTTCATTTCTATTAGCTATCTAATCTTCAAATTAACTTCTTTGAACTTAAATTTCCTCATCCATAAGGCAAAGATTGGGAGGTCTATTTGGCTGAGTTGCTTTGAGAATTAGAAATAATATATGCCAGGTCACTTTCTACAATGATTGTCATATTCTTAGAAATAAATAGAAATACGGTATATTATTATACAAGTATATTTTATTTTTACATCATCAAAGTAGTATCTTCCAAGGCTATTGTCAGAAATAGAGTTTCAAGTGAAAAAATTCACCTTAAAAGTGAATGCACTTATTTTTGCTTCAATGAAACTGTCATGTCTTATGCACAATCTTTTTCTCTTCAATCTAATGTAATGTAAGGAACATTCACCTCGGGGTGATGATAAACATTGTTTTATTACCAAAAAAACAAAAAACAAAAACAACAAAAAACAAAACCAAAAACAAAACCAACTTTCTTCCATGAAAATATGTACAGTATAAAGCCTACATCTTGTAGTGAATCTGCAAATGTTTCACTCTTGGCCTAGTTGCAAAACCGTGAAAATATCTATGAAATCATAGATAAAGAAGAGCTGAGCCTAATGTGAAATAGTTTTATGGAAAAGATTAATTAATCTTTTATTTTTTCTAAATGTTGAAAATGTTAAGCGTATAACTCACATTTTATTTTTTGTGTGTTTGAGAAAAGCATAGTGTAAAATATCTTTTCGAACTGGTAAATCTGCTATGCAAAAATAGACTTGTAAGAAACTATATTCAAATTGTTCTCTTTTAGATGAGCTGAAGGTCCAAAGTTGAACATTTTTTTAGGTAAATTGGCAGAACTATTATAGCAAGAGGATTTGCCAGAACAACATGTGCTGGTCTTTGCTGTTTCAAGTTGTGCTGTTGAGCTCAAATTATTTAATTTTCTCAAACTCTTTCAGAGTCAGTCAGATTTAAAAACTAAAGATGATTTTGTATATTTTAAAGTGTTAGGAAAATAAATACTTATATAAAGCAATTTATTTTTTACTCTCTGAGAAGAAATGTCTACATTCTATACTGTATCTGTCATACCAGAACACTTACCTCCATGGGCTGAGTTCCTCTTGCCATTATGATTGTCCCCACTCTCACTTCCAGAGTCCAGATCTCCTTCACCTTTTCTCTGGATTTAATCTTTATCTTTCAGATTCATAATAGCAAATCTTTTTTCTTTTTCTTGAATTTATTTTTAATTAAATAGACATGAAATATTATATTAGTTTCAAGTGTACAACATAGTAATTCAACATGTATATACCTCACAAAGCAATCACCACAATGAGTCTAGTAAACATCTGTCACAGTATGTAGTTATTAGGACATTACTGACTCTACTCCTTGTGGTGTGCTTTACATTCTTGTGACTTATTTTATAACTGGAAGTTTGTACTTCTTAATTCTCTTCCCCTTTTTTACCCAGCCTCTCAACTTCTTCCCCTCTGGCAACCATCACTTTTTTCTCTGGATCTATGAGTTTATTTGTTTCATTTTATTTGTTCATTTATTTTGTTTAGATTCCACATATAAGTGAAATCGGTATTTGTTTTTCTCTGTCTGACTTATTGAACTTAACATGATACCCTCTAGGTCCATCCATCCACATTAGAATAAAATAGCAAGCCCCAAGTTCAAGAGGAAAGACATTCTTCATTTGAATATCATAGTTTTTAGTGCTTTGAATAATTTTTTTTATCTCTTTCATGAATCATCAAAATTTTTTGAATTGAAACAAAATTCAAATTCAACCCCTCATTAAATCTGTGTCTTAAAATCATTCCTGTCAATTGTTCATGCAATCACTTCCAGAGCATTGTAGTCATGGTCTGAGCAGCTTCTTAAAAGAGACAGATTATAAAGCTAGTATTTTATATGAAGAGCCTAATCTGTCACACTTTAATTTATTCCCCATGACTTTGCTCAACACTTGGACTGAAGCAGAACTAATTATTCATTCCTTCTTTATTCATGCAACAGGTATTTATTGATCTCTACCAGGTACTGATCTGAGTCTTAGTGGTTAGCAGTGAACAAAGTAAAGATAAATCCTTGCTTTCATGGGCCGCATATTTTAGTAGGTTTGAGATAATAAGAAAAATATATACCATATTAGGTGGAAATAAGTGCTAAGTGGAGAAATGCAAGCAGAGGGGGGCTTGAAAGTGTGTGTGTGTGTGTGTGTGTGTGTGTGTGTGTGTGTGTGTGTGTGTGCTGTCTGTCTGTCCATCTGTCTGTCTGCAGGAGTTAGCAATTTAAGTAGCCTTGCTATAGAAGTCCTCATTGAGATGGTGACTTTTAGTGACCAAGTTAAAGGAAGTCATATCATCTCTGGAGAAAGATTTACAAGCAAAAGGAACTGAAGATCGAAGTCGCCAAAGTAGACAATTTTATTTTGCATACTCCATGACAGTCCCTGAACTATCTAACAATCATTAGCACATCATTCATATTCCTTTTAGTCAAAAAGCCCCAGTGTCTTTCTTTACTTTGTAGATAAAATTATTTAGACAACCTTCAATGACACAGTGGCTACTCTTCTGGAACTACTCTCTACTTTGTGTTCATTATCTTCTTCACATTTGTATCAAATAATAATAAATATTTCATTGTATCTGTTCAGGAGTGACTAAGCAAATGAACTGATTGTTGATATTTCTAGTGTGTTTTTTAAAAAGTGTATTATGACTGAATTAAAAACATTGTTGACTATTCATTTCTCTTTTATATTAGTTCTATTCATTTTCTCTAGCTCTTATTCTCCTTCTTTGTTCCACCTTTCTATCTGAAAAGAACCACGCAATTTCAGATTCTTACTAAAAATTTAATTATTCCATTTCTATCTCAGGCAAAGCTGAGGACAAAAGAAAGGAGTGTTGAGCATCTCACAAAGTCCATTCCTTCATATAACCTTTGTCCTTCAGTGTCTGTTTCATTTGATACCTGGCAGCAGAATTAGAATTGTTAAATAACAAATTGATAAATTCTAACAAATCTCTGTTGTCATTATTAAGTCATTTTTCTCTAAAAGTCAAAGTGATAAAAATCAGTGAAGCATTGATAAATGACATTACAGATTTCACTTCCTTTAACTGTATAAATCTCTCGCTAGGTTTTAGATGCCCATTATAAATTATGTCAGTCAATAACACATATTATAAATAGAGTGAATATGTAATTTATCAAATAATCTGAGTTTTTTTTTGCATATGACCATGGGTACTATTAAAAATTAAGCATGATAAAAGTATGATACAGAACTATGCAAAGAAACCGGACTTAAGCTTAGTAAGGCTTTTTTTTTTTTTACATAGACATAAAACAACTTGAAAGGTAAAAGTTACAACCACTTTAGAAAACAGTTTGTTAATTTCTTATGAGTAAACATTTACTTACTATATGACTCAGCAATTCCAGCCCTAAATAGTTACCCAAGAAAAATAAAATCCACACACAGTCTTGCACTTGAATGTTCACACTAGCTTTATTTATAGCAGCCAAATAGAAAAGAACCCAAATGTCCTTTGGCTGATGAATAGATGAATAATTTGTAGTGTATCCATCCAACTAAATACTATTCAAAAATAAAAGGAAGTAAATGGCTGATACATTAACATGGATAAATTTCAAAAGCATTATGCTAAGTGAAAGAAATCAAACACAAAAGGCTGGATATCATAATTTTTAATGCACAAATATTTTTTAAAAGCCAAACTATTTAATAAAATTATAATAAACTTAGAACTTCTTAATGAGAATTTGAAAGTTAACTTATAGACATATATAGTAAATATGAAGCCGTTGACTATTAAAAGAAGTTAGAAGACTAAGAAATACCAGTGATATTAACCCAAATAAAAAAATCAGGTTTTAAAGTCATCATTTCTCAAATTATAAATAAAAATATTTTCAAGGTAAAGAAAGGAACTTCAGTATAAAAGAATTATTATTGGGAAGATCCCAAACTGAATGCAATTATGAATTATCTTAAAAGAGAATCTATGGTTTTCGATGTATATTATTAATTTGAAAGAGAAACAGAAACATCAAGGATTATGTATCACAATGCTATTTATGAAATTGCTATCAAAAGTCTTGTCATTTTGACACATTTGAAAATAAAGGCAAAAATATATTAAAAATTGCTGAAAAAATCTGTCATTTAAG
>NW_011888819.1:4480491-4483397 GCF_000151845.1 Pteropus vampyrus
TTTTTTTTTTTACATAGACATAAAACAACTTGAAAGGTAAAAGTTACAACCACTTTAGAAAACAGTTTGTTAATTTCTTATGAGTAAACATTTACTTACTATATGACTCAGCAATTCCAGCCCTAAATAGTTACCCAAGAAAAATAAAATCCACACACAGTCTTGCACTTGAATGTTCACACTAGCTTTATTTATAGCAGCCAAATAGAAAAGAACCCAAATGTCCTTTGGCTGATGAATAGATGAATAATTTGTAGTGTATCCATCCAACTAAATACTATTCAAAAATAAAAGGAAGTAAATGGCTGATACATTAACATGGATAAATTTCAAAAGCATTATGCTAAGTGAAAGAAATCAAACACAAAAGGCTGGATATCATAATTTTTAATGCACAAATATTTTTTAAAAGCCAAACTATTTAATAAAATTATAATAAACTTAGAACTTCTTAATGAGAATTTGAAAGTTAACTTATAGACATATATAGTAAATATGAAGCCGTTGACTATTAAAAGAAGTTAGAAGACTAAGAAATACCAGTGATATTAACCCAAATAAAAAAATCAGGTTTTAAAGTCATCATTTCTCAAATTATAAATAAAAATATTTTCAAGGTAAAGAAAGGAACTTCAGTATAAAAGAATTATTATTGGGAAGATCCCAAACTGAATGCAATTATGAATTATCTTAAAAGAGAATCTATGGTTTTCGATGTATATTATTAATTTGAAAGAGAAACAGAAACATCAAGGATTATGTATCACAATGCTATTTATGAAATTGCTATCAAAAGTCTTGTCATTTTGACACATTTGAAAATAAAGGCAAAAATATATTAAAAATTGCTGAAAAAATCTGTCATTTAAGCAACATCAAAACAAGTACTGGAAATTAAAAAAAATAGAAATTTAGAATGCTTTCATATAGCTTCAAAATGAAAATAATTTGGAAGTAAATTACAGGATATTAAAGAAACTACATATTCATTGGTCCTACAATATAAAAGTGCTTAGTAATAGCTTAAGTTATTGACCTGGTCTTCCACTTGAAATTTATAATATCTAAAGTTGCTACAATTGTAGAATTGAAAGCTGACCAGCTCAGACAACATGTCTGTGGAAGAGCCAGAATTGACACGTGTGAGACTCAGAAACTGTCGGATTCTGTAACATATGCCCTTAACCACTACACTATACCACTCAACTTTCAGGGATGCTAATTGGACTTTTTTTTTTTGCCAAGTTGGACAAAATTTTAAAATGAGTTTTTAATAAGTTTTTGAATTTTCTACTAAGTACTCACTGTAGTTCAGAGATAAGAATGAAAATGGATGTAATATTTTTGAGCAAATCTTATTTAAATTTTTCATTATACAACATGGTTTCAATATGCTTTTATTCACAATGGTTTTCAAATTTTATCCTGATTTCTCCAAATTTTTTCATCAAAAGGGTAAGAGGAAAAACAGAGGCTCAAATAGCTTTTTAACTCTAAATCTATTGTTCTTGTACTGCCTATACATACAACAAATAACATACATTCTAGGTCTGAAATATTAATTCAGAAGATTTCACCGAGAAAGATACAAGAATTCAATAATTGGTATTTTGAACATGAATGGGATATTAGATAAATGACAGGTATCTAAAAATCTTTTGTCTCCTTCAGACACTGATGTTGATTTCACCATGCCTTGAGAATTTCATGTTAATTCCTCCTCCAAGAACTCACTCTTACTCTTTTCTCTCCTGAATCTTTCTTGTCTTTTTCTTATATTTCCCTACTAGATTTTAAGCTCCATGAGGAGAGCCAGTATACTTCAGTTATTGTTTTATCTTAATGCCTAGGACAGGTACTGGCACATAATAGAGTTTAATTAATTTATGTTGAATGGAAATGAATAAATATAGTTAGTAAATGTAGTACTTAAAAACACAGCCCAGACCATCATGTCCTAGAAATTCATAATCAGACAAGGTGAGAATTCCATAAAATAACATGTTTAATTCTTGACAACAATCAGTGTTATTACAAAAATATCTAAGAGGTATGTGACTTGTTCCATAGCTGCAGTTTTTGCATCAAAGTTGGAATTGTATTCAAAGCAAATAATTTTGATAAATCAGATTTAAACTCGTTGGTTTGTTATTCACTAATATGGCACATTTGATCAAAAACATTGATTATTGTATTGATTTGGATATTTCGAGGAATAAAACATAAGGAACTGACATGTCCATTGAAATTACTACTACCAGATTGCAATTAAATAATCACTAACGTTTTTGGAGAAGCTATTAGGAAGTATCTTGATATATGAGAAGGCCTTATTTCTACTAGGAGAGACACATTATATACCACTCTGTGGAAAATATTTTAGCAAAAATAAATCTATATCACTATACATTAGAGTTGTAGGTCATACTATAGCCTCTATATGAAGTGTAACAAAGTTCTCATTTAATGACACATTTCCATATTTCTAAAGAAAGTGACAACAGAACAATCAATAAGATTTGATGTTGAAACACAACCAATGGGGAGACCATCAGGGTGAGGACCTCAGAAGAACTAGATTAATAGTTATGAAGAAGGTGAGAAAGTGGTTATTAAATCTTTTCATCCTGACACCTACACAGAGAACTCTCCACCTACCTCATGTGAGAACAGGTGAGAATAAGCTACTAAAAGCATTTTTTCCAGGAATTTGGAACTTTAACCCTTATCAAACTATTTAATTAACCCTAAAAATATCAGATTAAAAGTGTTTTGTGTTAGATTCTCTTATTATAGAAACTTGTCTCAATCAGGTAAAACCTTTTCTCCTTATGAGGAGCAGAGTGTCTATCAACCCCTAGACGTCTGCAGTCAAGGCTTTTTAGAATTAAAAGATGAGACACTCA
>NW_011888819.1:4483447-4535729 GCF_000151845.1 Pteropus vampyrus
AATCAGACAAGGTGAGAATTCCATAAAATAACATGTTTAATTCTTGACAACAATCAGTGTTATTACAAAAATATCTAAGAGGTATGTGACTTGTTCCATAGCTGCAGTTTTTGCATCAAAGTTGGAATTGTATTCAAAGCAAATAATTTTGATAAATCAGATTTAAACTCGTTGGTTTGTTATTCACTAATATGGCACATTTGGTCAAAAACATTGATTATAGTATTGATTTGGATATTTTGAGGAATAAAACATAAGGAACTGACATGTCCATTGAAATTACTACTACCAGATTGCAATTAAATAATCACTAACGTTTTTGGAGAAGCTATTAGGAAGTATCTTGATATATGAGAAGGCCTTATTTCTACTAGGAGAGACACATTATATACCACTCTGTGGAAAATATTTTAGCAAAAATAAATCTATATCACTATACATTAGAGTTGTAGGTCATACTATAGCCTCTATATGAAGTGTAACAAAGTTCTCATTTAATGACACATTTCCATATTTCTAAAGAAAGTGACAACAGAACAATCAATAAGATTTGATGTTGAAACACAACCAATGGTGAGACCATCAGGGTGAGGACCTCAGAAGAACTAGATTAATAGTTATGAAGAAGGTGAGAAAGTGGTTATTAAATCTTTTCATCCTGACACCTACACAGAGAACTCTCCACCTACCTCATGTGAGAACAGGTGAGAATAAGCTACTAAAAGCATTTTTTCCAGGAATTTGGAACTTTAACCCTTATCAAACTATTTAATTAACCCTAAAAATATCAGATTAAAAGTGTTTTGTGTTAGATTCTCTTATTATAGAAACTTGTCTCAATCAGGTAAAACCTTTTCTCCTTATGAGGAGCAGAGTGTCTATCAACCCCTAGACGTCTGCAGTCAAGGCTTTTTAGAATTAAAAGATGAGACACTCAGCATTATCAGATATTATATAGACATTCTGTGACCCTGTGCACTCTCTTTAAGAAATGCTTAACTTGCCTTTGGCCGATACGTAGATTTAACATTAACACTGTTACTTGACCAATCTCTGCCATTTGGGGAAGGAAAAAATGACTCTCCCTCAAAGATGTATAAGAAAAAGTCATAAAATGCTCATAGATGACATGGAGAATACAGCAATGACATAGAGAAAACATCTCACTCATTTAACTCAAAATCAACTGACTTCTCCACAATAATTTCCCCAAGTTACTCTCTTTGAAAGTAATTGAGAGGTTTATAATGAGAATGGTGTTGCATTTTTCTCTCCTTATTTAAAAATATTACTCAAAATATATATTTGGAAGTAGGCTGGGATATTCATGACCTTGCTCTGTCCGGGGATCATGACATTAACATTTTCAAACTGTCTATGAATCAAAATAAACTGGTAGGAGAGAGCGGTTCTTTCATGGATGTTAGTATACATGAAATTCCTTCTTACATTCTTTATCAGGTAAGCAGAATTTCTGCCAGGAACTGTAGGAGGATGAAATATTGGAGGTGAAAAAGAATCAAGAGAATCAAGCACTCTAACCCTGAAGGAACTATTAGACTAATCATATTTAAGCAATCAAAGTCCAATGGTGTTACAGCCTGCCGAGGGCCATAATAATCACAGTCATGCACAGCTGCAGACAGAGACACAGAATGAGAAATGTGTCTTTAGATGATTTGTTCTTGTGCAAACATTGTAGATTGTAGTTACACAAACCTAAATGGCTACACCATGTGTAGTAGGCTATGGTGTAGCCTATTGCTTCTAAGCTACAAGCCTGTACAGCATATTACTGTACAAAACAACACGAGATTAAGTCAAGCAGAAGAGACAATGATGCAATCAAGAGACTCAGTAAACATGAGATAGATGAGACTGCTGCCAGTGTTTTATAGCATTTTTTAATAAGTAGAAAGAATACACTCTAAAATAATAAAAAGTGTAGTATAGTAAATACATAAACCAGTAACATAGTCATTTATTATTATTATCAAGTATTATGAACTGTACATAATTGTTTGTGCTATTCTTTTATACATCTGGCAGCGCAGTAGGTTTGTTTACACCAGCATCACCACAAACACGTGAGTCATGCATTGTGCTATGACATTACCAGGGTGATGACATCACTAGGCAATGGGGAACTTTTTAGCTTCATTACAATCTTACAGGACACCATTTCATATATGGCCTATTGTTGACCAAAATGTTGTTATGTGGCACATGACTGTATATGATCTCAGTGTGTGAGAGGAGTTGCTCCCAGCTGAGCTGTGCAAACTCAGACTCTTCATTGTTCTCTAAATGCCCTGAGCACCCACTTACGTAAATGATCACCATTGAGAAAAGGAGGTAGACAAATTTGGACTCAATAAAATTGTTAAAATTGATCTAAAAATAAAACTAGCGCTATTGATTATTTTAAAAAATGATCAACTATTTTTTTTTCTCTTTTAGCTCAGAATTGTTTAGTGGTTTGAGAGAAAAATAATAGCAAATTTAAAAACCTGAGTGCCAATGCCTCCTTCGGACCAGAGTGCTACGATAAAGCAATCTGCTTATGGACACTCTCTGACTGTATACATGGAAATACCAAAGGAACTCTCTCTAGCCTTTAAGATGAGTGACTATCTTTCACAAAGTGTAATTATATGTTTACTTCTTGGAATGTAAGCTTTATGAAAACAGGAATCATATTCTTTGTTTGCTGCCATATTTTTAGCCTCTATCACACAGTGACATGTAAAATATATTGTTGACAGATTGACATTTAGGAGCATCTACAGACCAAACTAGTTCAAAACCAAGGAGCTTTTTTCAATGTAATCTCTTTGTATTAGAGTTCTCCAGAGAAACAAAACCAATAGAATATGTACAAGCTAAGATATAAAATCTATACAATATCATATATATGGTATAGAATATATCATATAGATAGATAGATAGATAGATATAGATATAGATATAGATATAGATATATGTATGTTCTGTTTCTTTGGAGAACTCTGTTTCTCTGGAGAACTCTATTATAAAGACATTACAAAATATACAATATAAGATATTGTATATTATATTGTATATAATATAATATGTCATCAGTAGAATCTAATTATCTATATCTATCTATCTATCTCTTAAAATGAACTTATTTTAAGAAATTTGCTCACATGATTATGGAAGTTTCACAATCTGTTGTCTGAAAGCTGTAAAGTTGGCGGTGTAGTTTTACTTCAAGTTTGAAGGTCTGAGAACAAAGAAAACTGTATGTTCTAGCCCAAGTCTGAAGGCCCAAGAATTAGAAAATTTGTGGTGTAAGTTCCAGTCTGAGTCCAAATGTCTGAGAACCATGAGTGTCGATGGCATAACGCCCAGTCCAAGGGCAGAAGATGGATATCTCAGCTCAGTCAGAGAGAGAGAGAGAGAGAGAGAGAGAGAGAATTCTTTCTTCTTCCATCTTTGTGTTCTATGAAGGCCCTCAATGGACTCGATGATGCCCTCTGACACTGGGGAAAACAGCTTTCTTTACTCAGTCTACCAATTCAAATGCTAATTTCTTCCAGAAACATCTTCACAGACACTTCTAGAAATAATGTTTAGCTAAATATCTGAGCAACCTGTAACACGGTCAAGTTGACACCAGAAATTAACCATCACACTTTTCTTTTTATCAAAGAGATATTAAGAACTGGGGGTGGGGGAGAGAAGAAAAGTGAAGCAATTAAAAAGAAGAAGTAAACAGTCAAAAAAATTGATACATGAGAAGTGAAGTAGTCACATGCAACATGATATATAACTAAAAAATATTAGAAAGGAATAGAACTTGAGAATCTAAAAAGAAATAGAGGAGCATTGAAAATTCAACACAAACCTGTTATAAGATGTGCATAAGAATGGATTTAAGAAGTAATGTAAGGCTTTGGCATAAACAATCTAATACTCTTTGCTAACATCAGTTCATACGATGATTTATACCAGAATCAAGTCTCTTGTCTAATAATCTATCTTTTCCAGTACAAATAATTTTAACAACCATCATAACTTTGACCCTAAAGAGTACGTAATAAAATATTATTTTACTTTGTAGAAATGAACAAGAAAGCTAACTAAAATATTATGAAAGAAAACGAAAGAATTGTGTGATTAACTGTGAAAATGACTCTCTTTAGATGTATCCATACCCCTTGCCAAAGTGACTTTGTAGCTACTTCTCAGATGTGTAGTCAACTTTCCTCCTTCGGAATACAGGCTGATATTTTGACTACTTTTTTGCCAATGATATATGGCAAAAATACTTTTCTGAGCCTAGGCTTTGAGTCAATGTACACATTTGTTGCATTGAAATCATGGCAAGGGCTGTAGGCTAGCTCTTGGATGATAAGAGACAAATGTGGCCCAGTTGACTGTACTATTGGGCTGACTCCTCAGAAGAGTCAGTTTTCTGACCAGCTCTTGACAGCAAATGTAAATATGAATGAACCCAAACAAGATCAGATCAGAACTGTCCAGCTCAAATAGCAAACACAAAGAACTGTGAACTATTTAAGTGGTTTCTGTTTTAAGCTATTAAGTTTTAGGATGGCTTGTTACAAATATACCAGGACTTGCTGACTATAGAACTATCTACCTAAAAACACAAAATCTGAGTTTCTAATGACTTATTAGAATATATAAGAGAATTCATAAAGTTGTTGGGTATATGTTCAATATAAAATTTTTTATAAATTAATAGTAAACAGAAAACATTTTTTTTTTAAATACACTATTTACTATAGAATGAAAATATAAAGTAACCTAGTATAAATAAAATCTTTCCTGGAAAAGTAATTCTACATTCATGGACTTTTGAAAAAACCAATGTCATAATGATGTCAATGGTCCCCAAATTAAATTATAAATTTAATGTCATCCAATTATAATCTCATCAGAATTTTTTGTGGTACTTGGCAAGCTGATTCTAAAATTCATGTGTAAGTGAAGAAGCCCAATAATAATTAAATCAAAGTTGAAGAAGAAAATGTTGAGGCTATCTAAATAGCATTATAAAGTTCATTATAAAGTTAAGAATGTGGGAGTGGTTTTTGCTAGAGTAGACAAATAGAATAGAGAGTCTAGAAGAAGTCATTGTATGTACAACATAGGACGTTATAAAATAATGGGGAAAAAAGGAAACATTCAGTGAATACTACTATAACAATAACTTACCTGTACTAGGAAAAAAATGGTTTCTAAATTCAGACCATATGTGAAAATCACTTTCAGGTAAATAAAAGACTTGTATATGAAAGACAAAACTTAAAAACTTTTAGAGGAATTTTAGAGAAAAATATCTTTATGATCTTAGACTAGAAGAGAGTTTCTTACATGAGATTTTACAAAGTTCAAATAAAAAGCTATATTTTAGGTGAAAGTATATAATAAATATAAGCATCCATAATATGTAAGACCTACAAAGCAATAGGGAAAATATATCCAACACATAAATATGAGCAAAAGGTATGAATTAACAAATTACAAAAAAAGAAATCTACATGACCAACAAATAAAAGAAAAATGACACTCATTTAACTATTAATGAAGAAAATGTAACAACAAAAGAACAGTTTGCTGGACAAGCCTTAATAAGTATGTCCAGCATGCTCCTATTAGTACTATAAATTCTACGTCAATTTTGGACATGTAAACAATACCAGACATTAAGTCTGAGTGTAGCCAGATGTTGTAAAAATGGATATATGCATTGGAATAATGATTAAGCAGTTTAGAAATGTATTTCTCTTGGAGGTGGAGGGAAATGTGCAGAGCAGGTAGAGTATATAGAAAGCTCTGATTGTTATTTGTAATGTTTATTTATTAAACTTGAAGGTGAGTTCAGTATGTTATTCAATATGTTATTCAATATGTTATGTGTTCAATATGTTATTTTCCATCCCTGTTTATTTGTTTAAAATGGGTTATAAAAGAGTTAGAGGCCTTCCAATATTAGATCAATTATTAACGAAGTTTTAAAACATTTCATAAGAAAGAGCAAGACTAATATCTTGAGATAAGAAGATTGCTAGCTGAACAGGAATGTACAGCAGTAGCAGCACCATATGATTAGAAAAAGCTCAAAAGTCTTATGTTTTCATTCAAAGTAGCTTTCAGTAATATACCTTTTGCATTTTATTTTGTGGAGCTTTAACACGCCTACCACAAGTAGAGAGTAATTTAGAGCCACCACCGTAACAACATAACCCTCCCGCTTTGACAAGATCACCATCTGCCACCTCATGAAATTAGAAACCGCTTTAATAAGAAGCTAGATCATTAACATAACTCTTTACAATTCTACTACTCCTAAATAAGCATGAGAAACTTTTAGTGATCTGACAGAGTATTCTAATTAAAATATGAATAATTTATAAACATGGCAAGACATGGGAAAGTTGAAACGGAGTGTAAGAACAATGTTTTTCAAACTCAGAAGAGAAACGTTTTTGACAGGAGTATATAGGGGTGGGGTATACAGGGATGGGAAGTATATAAGGGAAGTATCTCAATACAAATCTAAAGAATATTTTATCTTTTTCAGAATACTGGGAATCACAACCTTTTTAATTACGGGGTGAGAAAAAGAGCATAAGAAATGAGATCTTCTGTTATTTATGGATGAATACAAAGAAGAGTATGATAAAAATTTCCCCAATCCTTTTTTACTCTGCTGGGTTTCCACTTCCTACAATACAGATCTCCATAATTAGTTCTATTTATTTTATTTTATTTATTTTTATATTTTAGGCGAGGCAACTCTTGGTTGACAGATTGCAAGGACCTTGTCAGCTTACAATCCCTTATTTTTTATTTTTTATGCCTGGTCTTCCTAGGTGGTCTCCCATCCAAATACTAACCAGGCCTGATCCTGCTTAGCTCCTGAGATCAGATGGGATCGGGCTTGTTCAGGGTAGCAAGGCCGTAGATTCAGTTCTTTTTTTTTTTTTTTTTTTTAAATTATAGGTGACTATAATTTATATGTTACACTAAAACATAGAAGCCAGAATTTACTTATCATTATTTCTTGTTCACTACTAGTTTGTACTATTTTCAATGGTACTTTAACTTCACTTTTTCACCCTTCATCTACACACAAAATACACAGGTTTTCACTTAAAACTGAAAAGAAAATGGAAGAACACAAGAAATTGACACACTCAAGCTTTGAAATCAGTTACTTTTATATATACATAAGTATTTTATTATAAATCCTGATTAAATTATTTTACATCAAAATGTTCAATTCTATTTTATTAGTGTTAATTAGCTACAGATTATACTAACATGATACAATGCTCCATTTTTTATAATATTAATGTCATTTCTTACAGAATTAAATTTTGTCAGAATTAATTAATATCTAGTATGTCTTGATAGAGAAAATCCACTAAAGAATCAGCTAGGTAGTATATTTTTCTACCCTTTGTAGAACTGGCTGAAGCCATTTATGAATAGTTTACACTAATAGCAGTGAGGGTTGGAGATTAGTATTTCTCCTTGGGATTGATTATGATTTCTAGTGAAATTAAAATTAAAGATATTGTATCATGATTATTTTCACATTAAGTTAATAAATTAAACTTCAAATTTCTTAAGGAAAAAAAAAAAAAAAGAAGAAAGAAAAAGCATTCTATTGCCTTAATCTTAACTGAGAAATCTAACTGAAGGAAACACTTTTAACATTGTAGATCCAGGGGTTCAAATAATATCCTTATGGCTGTGCTTGCCTTTTCAATTTCTCTCCCCCACTAAAGAAATCCTAGATAAGGAATCTGACTAGTTTGGATAATGACTTATTGTCAGACCAATCACTATTCAAGCACATAGGGTACCATGATTGGTAGACATGGTAGGATGGTTTGTTGAAAAGCCTTACCAGAATCACACTAAAGTAATATGGGGATCCTCTCACTTCAAAAAGGAAAGAGATTGAGCAAACAAAAATACTTGGCAATAAATCTTTTAATATGTATTAAATGTGTCTTTTTATTTTTATACCTTGACATCTTGAGGTCTTGCTGACACTGAAAGGGACTGTTCTCCCAGGGTTAGTTAATTCCTAAATATAAAAAAAACAAATCACCAGGGAGCATGCCTTTCAGATGCAAACTGACCACTTTAGAGGCCACCCATCCACCTGAGCTCTTACACTCCAGGACAGTATTTGCTTGTGCTAATCACCATAAGGCCAGGTACCAGACAACTCAGGACTGTCCCTAAAACCCAGAGTCCACTGAAATTATTCAAACCAGCTAATTAATTCTCAGCCTACCTAGCTTACCTCCCATTTCCTTCTTTTGGAAACCACCATAAAGTCTGTTATCCACATTGTTTGCTTGCTCCTTCTGCCTCCTACCTGGCCCTGGTGCTTCCTTATATGGCCCTGTATGGCATATCTCCTGTTTCTAGGAATATTTGAGTATAAATCCCTTTCTTAACAGTCATTTTCATGTCTGCATGTCTTATCATATCTGATTAATACAAATCTTGGGTACATTTAAAAATAGAATCTAATATGCTTATACTTTTAAAGTCAAATTAATTAATCGGTTCATCCAGTTATTCTGTAAAACGATCAATACACAAACTTCATTTAAAATAAATCAGGAATATTCATTAAAATGAATAGAGTATTATGTTAAGTGAAGTAAGTTGGACAGAGAAAGACAAATACAATATGATTTCACTTATATGTGGAATATAAATAAAACAAAACAAATAAAATGGAAACACATTTATAGACACAGAGAATAAATTTATGGTTGTCATCGGGAAAGGGGGATGGAGGTATAGGAAAAAAAGGAAAGGAGATCAAAAAGTACAAATTTCCATTTACAAAATAAGTTTTGGGGGTATAATGTACAGTATGGACATTAGAGTCAATATCGTCATAATAACTATACAGTGACATTTGGTTACTAGACTTATTGTGGTGATAACTTTTTAAGATATATAAATGTTGAATCCCTATGTTGTACATATGAAACTAATATAATACTATATGTAAACTATAATTAAGAATAAATTAATAAAAAAATAAATTGGATGGGCCTGTAGGGGGAGCACTCATACTCCCTACATCTACCTCAAATGCAAATATTATTTCTGTAACTTAGGTACTGAAAACCGTCTCTTGGTTCAGTTTCTTAAACAGCACTTTTCTCCAACATTTCTGTATTATTCAAAGTTCTCTAAAGAAACAGAATCAATAGGATATAGACATAGATATTGATGATATAGATAGATGATATAGAAATAGAAATATATAGAAAGAGATTTATTATGAGAGATTGGCTTACATGATTATGGAGATTGATAAGTCTCACAATCTGTTATTTGCAAACTGGAGGCCCAGGAAAGCTCACTGTAGTTTCAGTCTAAACCCAAAGGCCTGAGAACAAGAGGAGTCAATGGTATAAGTCCTGGTGAGTCTTATGGTGTAAGTCTGAGTCTGAAAGCCCAAGAACCAAGAGCACCAATATTTGAGGACAGGAGAGGATAAATGTTCCAGTTTAAGCAGAGACCAAATTCACTCTTCCTTCTACTTTTTTTTTTCTATTCAGGCCTTCAGTGGATTGATTGATGCCCATCCACATCTCTGAGGGCTACCTTCTTTACTTATCTATCAATTCAAATGCTAATCTCTTCCAGAAATACCCTAACAGACACACCCAGAAATAATGTTTTACTAGCTATCTGGACCTCCCTTAGCCCAGTCAAGCTGACATATTAAGGTAACTACCACAATTCCTAAGTATCTACTCATAATTCATTATTTAGTTTACAAGTTATTTCAAGCTTTTGAAATGCTATTATACAAATGAGAGGAGAGGGAAGGAGAGAGAGAGAGAGAGAGAGAGAGATAGAGGCAGAGAGAGAGAGAGAGAGACTCTCAAAAGAGATGGATTTATCAAATATTTAATTTATTTTGTTGTTTTCAGTTTTGCATTTCAATATTTAGTTTCAACTCATAAATAAAAAGTTGTGGATCACTTGAATTTTTCCATTAGATTTCAAGGTTTGAATCAGATTCTTTATTACTATTTTTTTAAATGTTTAATTTTAGTCTACCATTCTATTATTTTTTTAATAATTTGTGATAAAGTTTTATAACACACGGTCCACATAATCTGACCAAGAAAAATAATATCTTCATATTACTATCAAAATCATCTCATGGAAAAGAAGCAAATGCAGAATGAAAAAGTTACGGCAAAAGGATAAAAAGTTACTTTTTAAAAAAGTTACAGGGAGATTAATTTTGAAAATGTTTTATTAGAAATGAGTTTTGAAACTGATTTGAATGACCAAGGAAAAGATTTAACAAAGAGTTTGGGAAGGTGTGTTAGTTTGGAGCTAGAAGAAAATTATGTGCTCTCCCTGCCTTCCAACTTTAACTCAAATCCATTTTCTCATAATAAAGAAAGAATGGGAGAACGTCAACGAGTGAAATTACAGCTCTGTAGATGTAAATTTGAGGCTGTTTCAGTTTATATTTGAAATAATCATAATCATAAAGACAAGAAATTTATTAATAGTGAAGAAGATCTTGGGACACGTCACAACTGATTAGATGACATCGTGGAAGGTCACATTTAGAGAGAGAACAAAACCCAGAAGATTTGCAGAAATTCTGCAGTGAGATGAAGACCTGGAACAAAGAGTGCACATGAAGCCGACGATCCGGCCACTGTGAAGATGAAGTCCCTTTATGATTTTCCAAAAAGCAGAGACCTTGGAAGGATGATGGAAATTAGAATCACATTAAACCATTTTCCCTTGAAATAAGGTGTTATAATAAGTCAAATATGAGATTAAAATATTTGTGGAGTCATGCATAAAGTATAACAGATAGAATTAGCCTTTGCTTCTTAAAGCCATCTAACGATCATTGTAAAATTTTTGAAGACATTGATTTGGCAACTTCTAAATGCATATCTATATATAGAGAACATAGCAGTAGAAATAAAACTCCAATGAGCCATTGGAAGCAAAAAGTTAAAGGGAGGATTCTCATCATCAAATTAAGTAAGTCAGCCCTTTGGATTGAAATTGGTTTTTTGGAAGTGGACCTTAAAACTCATTTGCACACACTAAAACAAGGTAAAGATACCAGGGATAGGCATTTCAGAGGGAACTTGGCACATCGTAGCAGGGCATATGTGTGCACTTGGACTATTGCCAGGACAGTATTCAGTGAGCCAACATGCACTAAAAGGAATAGAAGTAGCCTTGGCAGTAGCACGCTGGAAAATAGCAGAGGCGATGCCAAGTCTGGAAGCAGGGACAAAGGCTGCAACAATAATTAAGCAGGAGCACAGCTTGGCAATCCATCCCCAACAAAGGGAGTTTGGAGGGAAATCACTCTTTTAGGAGTCCTAATTGAAGGATTGTTGTCTTTGCCCACCCACTCCATTCATCTGATCTCACAACCATGACTTTCACAGCTACTTTGTAAGCGCTATTGGACACAACCCATTGTCTTTCCCCATGCTGGAATAAAGTACCCATAGAGAGACCTTTTGGCAATTAGAGACTCTGTTGATCTATAGCACATGTGGTGAAATAAACCTAATAGTTTAAGAAGATGTGTCCTAAAATTAGTTTGCCTCTGCAGGCTTTTTAATTCTTCCATTTTTATATGACCCTTATTTGGCCAGTTCCTGTTGCAAAAACCCAGTGTCCATTTAGGATAATGTGTACCCTCTGCTTCATCCTGAATCAGGCATGACTTCTTTCTGAACATGACTGCCCAGCATATCCAGTGAAGACAGAAATGACTGGAATTTTCCTGTTGCTTCTTGGCTTCTTTGGGATTCCAGCAAGGCCGGCGGCCCCCAGTTGTGATCTAACACTGGCATTTCTCTCGTCACTGCGGAATCCGCCCCTCACCACACATTCGGGTGCTTATTGATCAAGGCAACGAAACAAGTGACAGACTGTAGACTTTTTCCATTTCTAGATCTAATCTGTTAAGCTAAGTCTCCACATCAGGAAGCTGCACTTTACCTCCAAGCTAGCACTTAGCACACAATCTCCTAGGGGCTTAGGGCAGGTCAGTAATACTGGTTGCGAGACAATGATAAGGCTTTATTCACCTGTATCTTCTGCACTTAGGAGCAAGTGCAGAAGAGAGGGCAGGACAATGTATGCCTTCAGAAGGTACAGACTTGAGCTGTCACAAGCAAATTACATCCTGCTCCAGCTTTTTCTTGATGTGTAGTTGGTAAGATAGAAGCTTGCCAAACACCTAAATAATTTGCATAGAATACGATGCTGCAGACTTCAGTTTCGTTACCCTTTCCACTAATAACTGGTGTGTAACTATACTGAATCATTTTAATTCTTTGTCCTTTAGCTTTTCCACTTAATGAGTGGACAGAAAAAGCAGAACAACTAACATATAAAGGAAACATATTTCTTTACTATAAAAAAATCTGGGCACTAAATTTTCAATGATGGAGGAATGGTTGTATAAATGATAATTTTAGAATAATTTATTGATTTATTCAATAAATGAATATTTGCTCACTCAATAAATATTATCTGAGCTCCTACCATATGCCATGCATTATGTTGGGTTCTTGAGATACTGCAGTGAATAACAAAGTAAACATCTTGCTTTTATGAATTTTATATTTTGATGTGAGTGGGGGGAAGGAAAAAACTTAGCCAAACAAATATGTTTGGGGGGAGGTGATATGAGCTAATAGAAAAATAATTCAGGGCAAAAGGATAGAGTATATAAAGAGATATGCAGAAAACAATGCAGAGTTTGGACCACAGTAGAAATATTCCAAAAAAGTTTATATAGACAAAGCTCTGCTGATGATTATATTATTTTTCTAGTCTCTTCCTGTGATGGTTAATTTTACATATCAACCTGATTGGACCATGGAGTCTCCAATAGCTGATAAACATTATTTCTGTGTGAGTCTGTAATGGTGTCTCTGAAATAAATTTACATTTGCATAGGTAGTTCAATAATGATCCCCTTGCCACTGCAGATGGGCGTCATCCAATCCGCTGATGTCCTGAATAGAAGAGAAAGGCAGAGGAAGGGTGAACTTGCTTGCTGTTTGAGCTGAGACATTCATTCCTCTTCTGCTGCCTTCAAACACAGGTGCTCCTGGTTCTTAGGACTTTGAACTTGGGTAAAATTTTTTGCGCTACCAGCTTTCCTGGCTCTCTAGCTTGCAGGTGGCAGATCATGGGTCTTCTCAGCTTTCACGATCATGTGAATCAATACCTTACAATAGATCTCTTTCTTTGACTTGATCTTGATCTCTAGTCTCTATATCTATCTATCCTGTTGGTTCTGTTTCTCTAGAGAACTCTGCCTAATATGCTCCCAAATTCTATCCACTCATGTAATCAAAATATGCTATACTTAGTAATAAAGATCTAGAATCACTAAGAAAGGAGACAATAGGAAAAGAATCTTATGTTTGCCGATTTAGTTCTCTTGCTCCTTTATAAATAAAATTGTAATATATTTAAAATGATGATTCAATATACGAACAAGTTGTGAAAGCATTCTCACCATCGTGTTTACACATCCATCACCTCACATATTTACTATATATATTTTTTAATTCTCAATATTAATGCTCTCAATTAAGTACTGAGCAGCAATCTTTCTGGAGTCTTCATCTATGACTATGATAATCCTTTAAAACCACATGTTTCTTAATACTAACTTATCAACATTCACTTAAATCCCAATTTTTTTTCTCTATAATTTTATTTCCATGAACTATTTCTTAAAAAAAAAAAATCCTAACATAGTACATTAAGGAAATACACAACTATATCAATCTTGGGAGATGCAAAGTAAAATAATTTTAGCAAATAGCACATGAATATGTAATAAGAAAAGTAAGTGGTAGATAGACTTGATGGATCACGTAGGTCCAAGTGAGAATTGCTTTTGAAATAAGTTGCTTTTATTAAGTCTGTTAATGTGCAATAGGCATTAAACAAAGCTCCATGCTTCAATTTCTCACTTACAAAGAAGGGTATATTGGCAATGCACAGAACTTCTATGTCTTATTTTCATTGTGCATATTAGAAGTAAATAGATAACACATTTGACTCAATGATTTAATAACATTCGTGGATATATCACCAACATAAATAAACTTGGCCATTTATTTTGAAATGGCAACAAAAATCAATGAACAAATAAAGATATACTCACTTGAGATTTTTTTTTTCATGAATGGGAATGAGGTTAGCCCCTGGCATTCACATGAATACTTAATTGGGACTTTTACTTTCTTGTTATAACTTATGCATTTTGGAAATGCTATAGGAATTTTAGATTGTTGGAATTTTTCAAAGAAAAGATAAGTTAATTTTTAGAGTAAAAATACCTATAGCTCCCCATCCTCCCTTTTCCTAATACTTCATTAAACAATGTCTTTTTTTATGACAGAAAGTAAGGGACTTGGGAGTTCTGGCACCAGCTGTACTGAAATAACCCACATGGGGAAAAAAAATTCAAAAGCAAGCTACAGAGCTGATGCTGCTTTGCAGGAAGCTGCTGCCTGTGGTAGCACAAGATGCTCATCATGTTGCTCCTGCTGGCAGTTCACCTGCCACATTGAAAAAGCCTACTGTATTACCCCTTGACTCTAAATGCAGAAGTCCTGACAATCTCTAAGTTATCAGTCGAGTCTAATGATCAGAAGGCAGAGGTGATCTGTATTATCTCTATCACGCTCTGTGTAATTTAGTGATTAACAAATTGATCTTTGGTTAACACAATAAGAAGAAAGAAAGATTGGTTTCTAATTAGTATGTAATAACTTTAGAGATGAAACTATGTGAAAACTCAAGAAAATATTTCCTTGCATTGTAAGTCACTCATCAATATCTGTGCTACTGGAGAGATTGATGAGTTACAGAAACTAATCTTTAATATACTAAACCAATTTAGCCAACACATGTTACCAAAGACTTTAATAAAATGGTAATATAGACTTTTTAATTTAGGAAGTCTATGTTACCATAAACTTTTATAAAAAAGCTCATTAAAATGATATGCACTGATTTCAGATTAAAAGAAATATGCTTCGGAAAATGAGCAAATCTGTATGATAGAGTTTTAGACAATTTCCACTGACTGTTATTCTAGCAAGGTGGCTCACTGCCAGTTATTGTCCCATCTGTCCTTAGATACTTACCTGGTGGAGAGTAATCTAGTGAGAACGCAGAGATTCACCTTATCTTTATGATTATACAATGACTCTTAGGTAAATAATGTTTAAGCATATTATCCAATGTAAAATGTAGTGAATGATGTTTACTACATATTTGACTCAAACTTACTGTAGAGTGCAAAATCAATATACCTTTGCTTAACAACTCAAAGGTTAACATTGCCTTTCAGATCAAATCTGAATCGTAGTTGTAGTACATGTGATCTTTTATGGTAGTATAACTTTATTTCACCGCTCCCTGATTTTGAAAGCATGATTTCTCTTATACAGTGGTCCAATTTACTGTCACCCAATACACATATATATTTTCTTATCTCTAGATTTTCATGTGGTTTTCTTTTTGTTATTCTGGCGATGTCACTTTTACTGCTCCTTAAGCCAACAGCTCCTCCAAGTTTTGAAAATCGAGAGATTTTCTCAGATAGTTTTAATGATTATTATCTTTTTCATCTTAATGACTATCCAGAGTACATATTTTCCAAATAAGCATTGTAAAATGTCCTGCTTAGCTTTTGTTTTCAAATTCACTTATATTCTCACCTCTTGCTTTAATCGTAAATCTATGTTTGTTGCAAGATTATTGATGCAATGCTCAAAGATTACATTTCTATTAACTCAATAATTAGCAGAGGTAAGAATTTACCATTTTCTTATTCTATACTCCTGGTAGCATAATACTCAGCTAGGCATACATTATACTCTTAATAAATGAATGTTGAATTAAACTGAACTTAGAAAAAACCCCAGTTTTTGATTATTTGTTTTAACATTTTTACTTAATGATGTTACTTTATAAACTTGTTCTGTGGCAAAATTTTAATGACTTGAGAATTCTTAAGTGTTTCATTTTTTGTTGGTGAGGAGACTGTAAAGCTCATTTTATTCTCAATTAAAATATATAAATGTACTGGTGTTAAGAATCAATTTAATTATAAGATCGGTAGCTACCATATTTGTCATGAATTATTTGTTGGAACTTATAATTTCCAAGTACTCTATAATATAAATGTCTTAACATAATAACAAGTAGGATTATTAACAGAGATCAAGAAACATGTTTATAGTTATATATAGTTATTCCACTAAGTTTAAATTATTTTTCTATATCATTTGTATAGATTTTTCTTTAAATGAGTTGCCTTCAATATTCTTAGAAAACTTTGACATTTTACTCTATATAGTATTTAAGTAATATCTAGATGAAAGACATAAAATAGTATAAAAACCATGTTAAAATATAGAGCTTAAACCTTTCTATTTTATATTAACACTTTCTGTTTCATAAGTGCCTTGTTGGCTATTAACTTGCCTTTCCTACAGCAGTAACTCACCCAAGAGGAAAATTCATTTTGTCCAGGAGTAAATGATAATATTAAAAAGGAACCTTTAACATTCATATCAGAGAACCCTGGCAATGTATGCCACACAGTTCATAAATACTAACCCTAACACATACCAAATCTCAGTAAGAATATATTCCTCTTTATGAACTGGAATACTACAGATCTAATCTAAGAATTAGATTAGACACTTTAGGTTTTGGGGAACGGGATGGATGCCTTTCTCGCTGCTGCAAACTGCCTCCCGCTGGACATTCTAATCTGAGGTCTTTTCATTTTCATATATAGCATTTTGTTTTTATGAATTGATAACTGCAATTGAAAATTTTGTTCTAATAAGAAAGTGATAATTGTCATTGGATTTTCCTAAAGAGAGAAAGAAGAAAATACAATGGGAGATACTGGTATAATCCAGTATCATCAAAAGGAAAGAAAATAACACTATTATGTTATAACATGATATGGCTAATTTTACCAATATGTTGAAAGTGCAGTGTTTAAAGATAAAAAATATGTTTTGTTTAGAACTCAATCTTTAAAGCAAACTTTTCCCTTCAAATAGACATTTAAATTTACTTCTGTGTTAGAAGTACACATACAGATGATGATTAATGTGTTGTTTATGTCATTAAAATATTCATAGGTGGGATGGAAGTTGCTTCAAAATGAAAATAATGAATATATATTTTCTATTACTATAAAATATAAAGCATTCCCTAATATGGAATGAAACTTGAGAATTAAAGGGATGCATTGAATGAGAGGTCTAGTGTGTCATTTAAATCCTCAAGTACTAATATGATCTTGTTGTCTGTTATGGAGAAAATAATTTCATCGAACCTAGTTTGCTTTAGAGTTTAGTGTGTACAATAATTATACTTTTTAAATTTTTTTATTTTTATTTTTTAGAGAGAAAAGGGGGTTAAAAAGTCTGGTATTAAGAGTTAATTTATACTGATTTAAAGGTGGGTTACCTCAGTATTAATGGGAGAAACTATTATCTTAATGCAGTAAATAATATAGTCCTGAATTTTTCAAAATTAGATCACATTCTAATTTACTGAATTGTGAGAGAATGTGCACTGATCCTTATAGCTGAAGCAAACATCTACTATGTCACAGCTTATGATATTTACACTATAAGGAGGAAAACAATACATCCCATTAAAACTGTCATCTTTGTAAAAGCAATATTTTCAAAGAAATTTGCCTAATTTTTGTGGGCATCATAAAAAAGTTTAAAATCGATACTGGCAAATACTATAAAGAAAGCTACATGATGTTATGAGTGTAATAAATAGGGAAACTGACTTGACCTGGGAAGTGTGGAAGGTTTTCTTCAGAAGAGAAGGCAGTAATGGGCTAAGATGATGAACTAGTGTATGTAAGTGGTCATTAAAACCACAGTATGGATAAAATCATGTAATAAAAGCTAGAGATAGAGATAGAGAGTTGTGAAATTCCAATTTTAATGGTCCAGTTAAGACTGAAAAATTAAAAAAGTAACAGAAAAAGTGGCCAGCACGCTTAGAATTCTAGAAGAGCGTTTTCATGGAAGACAAGGTAGAAAAGCGTTTCTTAAAAAGTTATGAATTCTACTGAGAGATAAAGGAAAATAAAGACCAAAAAATCTCATTGACTTCAGCTTTTATCTTAAGGAATTGGAAAAGAAGAACAAATTAAATACAAAATAAGGAGAAAAAGAAAAATAATATAAGGACTAGCATAAAAATTAATGTAATAGAAAACAGAGAAACAATGGAAATTCGATGAAAACAAAAGCTAGTTCTTTGAAAATATCAATAAAATTGATAAACATCCAGTTAGACTGATCACAGCAAAAATAGAGGGAACACAAATTGTCAATATCAGGAATTAGAGCATGACATCACTACTAATTTTAAAAGTCTTTAAGGGATAATAAGGGGATATTATGAACAACTATATGCTAATAATTTTGATAATCTAAATAAAACTAGCAAATCCTGGAAATACGTACTACCAAAGCTTGCTCAAAAACAGAACAATAACAACAAAAACCCCAGAATATTTCCTGAGTGGCTTTATATATACTCAAGAAATAGAATTTGTAATAAAAATATTGTCTGATAAAACTCGAGGCTCAGATGTCTTCACGGTGTATTAACTTGTCTATCTTTCCCCAAATTTATTTAAATATATATATATATATATATATACTTCAGCAATAATGGGACTTGTGAAACATGAGGTAGAAGATTTCTTACTTTAGAATAATAGTAACTACTATATCCATTGCTGTTAGAGAGATTTAAAGAATTAGACTTTTCATTTACTAGAGTCTAACTACAAAATGAATCTATAACACTGTGTGTGTGACTAAATGAATATCAAAGCAATTGATTCTGGCTCTTTTAAGCCAGTTAGATATTGTGCAAAGTCAGAAGTCACACCAACAGCATCATACATATACATATGAAATATATATATTCTTTTTTTTTTTAATTGGAAGTCTGTGTTGATATATTTTCCAGTGCTCTCTAAAAATTTGGCATATACTTTGGGACTTATTTCCTTATTAAATTTATTCTGAAAATTTGAGATAGCCAAAAGAATATTAGCTCTTGTTATATTTACTCTTTATCAATGCCAGATATCCTCATAAATATTGGGTTTTCCAAAAAATTTCCACAATTTTTATTCTAACAATTCTTCATTCTGAATATTACTGATTTCCTATTTTAATTAATTTACAAATGAATTATATTTCCATTCCTAATATTTAAACTATACCATAATAATTTTTAAATTACTAGTATTTCTAGTCTGAATTAACTCTCTCAGACCTTACTATGCATGTTAGGGGACCTAAAGTGATTTAAGAACACAGGAACACACATGGATATGGAGGAATCATCTGTCAGCAATAACAGCACTGGGATCCTTTGTCTACCCACTTATAAAAGGCTTTCAGTGGGAAATCTTATATTTAGTGGAGGTGACTTTAAGTTTTCTCTCACAGTATGCACTGCATATTTTGGATTCAGGCTGTCTTCAATTCCCCTATTTAAAATGTGATTAAAACTCCTTTTTTTTTTTTTAAGTAATGAACTGATAAATATACTATAAAAATTCAGCATATTTAGGAAAATTTAAAATATCCAGTCAATTATAAGCTGCATAGAACTTTTTTCTACATGTGTGTAAATTCATTAATATAAATTCATTTAAAAAAAAAAAAAGAAAGAAAGTCCAACTTATCCTTAAGACATTTGAGATAATGAATTTCCTTTTTTCTAGTTTGGTTTCAGTAACACCTACCATATTTCTGTCTATGTCTCAAAATCTAGACCTACTCCAGCCTTTGGTATACTCTGAGAATTAGAATAACCATTTAGTGTAGGATTTGAAAAAATTTGAAACTTAATATAAGATGAACTTAGAGTGAAGAAAATCTCTTCACAGGTCACATACTACTATCTAGTGTCTGTAATGATATATGAAAAAGGAGAAAAAGGGTTACATTATTTCATGCTTATTGTGACAGATATATAAAGGTTTTTCCAGTGGTCATGATAATCTCCTGGAATAAATTTAGCATTTGGGACTCATATTGTTACATTTGTTAGTCAAAGATAGATCTCCAAGTAATTCTATCTGTTCTAGGGAGGTTTTCATGAATGAGAATTTTATGATATTCAAATTAGTATGTTAATTTACCAAGACTTAGATTCTTGGCTTTATATAAAAGTGAACACACAGTTTTATCTGCAGTAACATAATGTTAACAATAAAATATTTATGCTTACATTTTGAAAATTTTATTGTCTTTTATAAGAAAATTGTACCAAGTATTATAAAAATTGATTTTTTAGTATTTTTCTAATTTTCTCCTTTAAAATGTTTTTTTAATTTCAAAACTACAGTATAGCCCTAACATATTCTCATATATTATTACCTGTTTCTTTGACTTTTTTATTCTTGACTTAACTATAAGAAAATATGATCCGAGTTAAGATTAAAAAGTATGTGTCATGTGAAATGTTACAAATTTAAAAATAAAAAAAAAACAGTGTAAAAATTTACATAAACAAATACCAATGTATTTGTGTTTCTGACATCTTTGAAGATCATTTTGAGAGGTCATGGAATAAGATAACTTCAATGATGGAAACTTGAATAGAATGAAGAAAATATTTACTTAGTTTTTTTTTTTTCTAGAAAATGGAACAACCAAATTAAGCTCTCCTAAATCAGAATTTATAAGATAAATGATAAACTTAGCCCCATTTTTCTCATGTCATTTAAACAAAGGAATCAATTAAGTGGAATATTAAAAACTGATGAATCAAAGAGAGAAATAAAATAGTAATTAGATTATAATGAGTTCATGAAGTAAGATGGCAATGGAGAAGTCATCAAATGACAGTAACAGAATCAGTCCATTAATGAGAAGTGACATTGAAGAATAGAAACACCAAATACAACAGCAACTATGATCGAGTGCATATTGGATAGGTTGATACAGATGAAAACATCTTCAGAATTTAAGGAATTTTCCCAGTGCTGATTTAGTAGAGGAGAAAAAAAATGTATGCTTAAAATTAAGCTACTTTAGAGATGACCTCCAAATAAATCATCTCATATTTAGAAAGTAATCATTTGAGGTTCCTCTTCTAAGGTTAGTTATCTTTTGTTTAAAAATGATCATGTTTTAGGTTTGTTCAATAGAAATGCTTACGGTGCATATACTCCATGCATCAGGACCTCCTCTGCTTTTCCACAGCTCAGAGCAAGGGAGAAATCTGGTGTGCTGTCAGATTGAGGTCAATAACAAATGACAAGAGTGAAATGAATAGCTAATATGATTCCTGTGTCCATCACACAAACACAGAAACAGTAGGATATCTGTGTGTGTATGCGTGTGGTGTGTGTGAGTGCATAAATAAATGTATTTCAAGCACTTGCTCTTGGCTTACAGAATTGTGGGGTCTGGATAGGCAAGTCTAAAATCCATAGGGCAGGCTGGCAGGCTTGATACTCTTAGACAGGAATTAAGGCTACAGTTCATAGGTAAGATTTCTTCTTTCTCAGGAAAACTCAGTTTGCTCTTAAAGCATTTTAATTGATTATATACGACCTAGTTGGAGCATGGAGGATAATCTTTACTGGAAGTCAACTGATTGTAGATGTTAATCACATCTACAAAATACCTTTACAGCAACACCTAGATTAGCAGCAATTACATTAGTGTTAAGTAGAATAATTGGGTACTATTGCCTAGCCAAGTGGACGCATAAACATAATCACAATTCCTAACTACTCCTGTTTCCAGAAGCATCTTTTCTTAATAGAGACAGGTTTTCAAAAGCAAATCCTGTAAAAAATTATTATCTATGTCTTGGCAATTAGCCCCTTCTCTAAGAATAGTCCTTGTGCAAACATAAATATCAAAAGAATGGAGTAAGGAAGAAAAACAAAGTTGGAAGACTGATGCTGTTCGACTTCCAGACTTACTAGAAGTAGTGAGTCTAGACTTACTACAAATTAAGACAGTGTGGTGTTGGCGAAAGAGGACATAAATACACCATAGAACAAAATAGAGAGACCAGAAATAGATCCTATAATATAGTCAACTGGTCTTTGACAAAGAAGCAAAAGCTGTAAAATGGAGCAAAGATAGTCTTCAATAAATAGTGCTGGAACAACTGGACATCCACATTAAAAAAAAAAAAAAGAATGTAGCTACAAACCTATAAACCATCACAAAAATTAACCCAAAATGAACGATAGACATAAATCTAAAATACAAAACTATAAAACTCTTAGAAGATGACACAGGAGAAAACCTAGATGACACTGTGTGTGATGATGCCTTTTAAAATACAATGCCAAAGACATGACCCATAAAATAAATAATTGATAAGCTGGATTGCATTAGAATCTAAACTTCTGCTCTGTAAAAGACAATGTTAAGAGAATTGGAAGACAATTTACAGATTAGGAGAAAATGTTTTCAAAAGACACATTCAATAAAAGACTGTAATGCAAAACAAACAAACAAACAAACAAACAAACAAAAACCTCTTAAAACTCAACAATAAGAAAACAATCTGATTAAAACGTGGACCAAAAACCTTTATAGACACCCAATCAAAGAAGGTACTCGAGTGGCAAATATGTGAAAAGATGCTCCACATCATATGTCCTTAGGGAAATGACAATCACAACAATGAGATACTCCTATGTACTCACTAGAATGGCCCAAATCTGGAATATTGACAATACCAAATCCTGGTGAGTATATGGAACAATAACAACTCTTATATATTGCTGATGGAAATGAAAAATGGTACTGCCACTTTGGAGGACAGTTTGGCGATTTCTTACAATACCAAATATGCTTTTATCATACAATCCATAAATCATGAGAAATTACGTCCCCACAAAAACCTGCACACAAATGTTTATAGCAACTTTCTTCATAATTGCCAAAACTTGTAAACAATTAAGATGTCCTTCAGTAGATGAATGAATAGACACACTTGTGGTACATCCAGACAATGCAATATTATTCAGAGCTAAAAAGAAACTATCGAGCCATGAAAAGACACGGAGAAACCTTAAATGTATATTACTAAGTTAAAGAAGCCAATCAGAAACAGTTACATACTATATGATTCTAACTATATGACATTATGGGAAAGGACAAACAAACTATGGATGCAACAAAAAGTTGCCAATGGGAGGTGGGGAAAAGGAGGGATGAATAGACAAAGCATAGAAGATTTTTAGGGCAGTGAAAATACTCCGTATGATATTATAATGATGTATATATGTCATCATACATTTTTCCAAATCATAGATATTATAATGATATTATAATGATGTATATATGTCACCATACATTTTTCCAAATCATTTTTCCAAATCACACTGAGGGTGAACCCTAAGGTAAACTATAGACTGAGTGATTGTGATGCGTCAGTGTAGGTTCATCCATGATAGCAAAGGCACCACTTTGGTGATTTTTTTAAATTAAGAAATAGTTGACATATAACATTGTATAAGTTTAAGGTGCATGATGTATTTATACATTGCAATGTGATTACAACAGCATTAGCTAATACCTCTATCATGTCATATAATTATTATTTGTATTTTGTTGTGAGAACAATTAAGATCTAGTGTCTTAAAATTTTTGAAGTTCATACTACATTATCGTTGGCTACAATCACTGTGCTAAGCATTAGACCTCTAGAACTTTTTATCTGGTTGGTTGCTAGTTTGTACCATAAACAACATCTCTCCGATTTCCCCATCCCCAGCTCTGGCAACCACCATATTGTTCTCTGTTTTTATGAGTTTTGCTTTTTTAGATTCCACATACAAGTGATTATCATAATAGCATTTGTCTTTTTCTGTGTGACATTTCACTTAGCATAAAGCCTTCTAGGTTCATCCCTCCTGTTGCAAATGGCAGGGTTTCCTTCTTTTTCATGGCTAAATAAAATTCCATTTTTTATACATAGATATATCACATAGATATATCACATCTTCTTTGATGTTATTAATAATGGCAGACTATGTGTGTGAGGGGCAAGGGGCTTATGGGAAATCTCTGTACTTTCCTCTCAATTTTATTGTGAACCTAAAACTGCTCTAAGATAGAATCTTTAAAAAAGAAAAAAAATAAAGTGGATTGAATCTTTGACAGATTGTGGCAATTGTCCTTAAAGTTATAGTTCATTCTGAATGATGGTGAACACTTAGCCTCTTCATTTAAGCTGTCTAAACATATTCTGGACCATGTAGGGTCAACAGAGTCATGCCTTATTACTCCAGATCACCTTTGCTTCTTTCAGTCATACACTTTTTTCCATCCAGAATGTTTCTTTTCCAGAAATCCTCCTGGTAATCTCCTGACTATTTCTGCATAGGGTTAGATTCTCTCAACGCAAATTGTCCTGTTACAATATCCCACTGCCTTCTATATGTTAAATCACCAAGGGAGGCATAAATGGCATGAGTGGCATGAATGGAGCCAATCAGATATCTTTTTCAGAACTGGAGGTGCATGTTGGGAAAGGTCCATGCAGATGGCTTGGACCATGCAAGCCCATGAATGTCAAGGACCATTTTTGCCACCTTGTGTAGAGAGATTGCCTGAGAATTACACAATAATAGAAGAAAAAAGTCAAGAGCTGACATTTTTAAATGAGTAAGAGTTTGTGTGTGGGTATACTTTTGGCGTAGGAAGGTTGTGGCAGTATAAGAAAGATTATTTCCATTAGTTATGTTTTTATGAAGAAATGTTTATCTGATAAAATGCTGCTCAGTTTTTAAGATACAAACTGCATAGTGGATATTTAACTCTTGATAACAAGTTTTTCAGTTAATTATTATATAGAGAAATTGTTGTTAGTGTGTCTCAAAACATAAAAGTCTTCAATGGGAAAAGTCTGTAAGAAATGCAGAAATGCTAGAATCACATTTGGATAGTTTGAATAGCTCCCTAAAATTCAACCAGGAGGTCTTTCATTTCAAATACTTTGGGCAGACATATTTCTAGGTCATTACAGCTGAATTTTTGTTGATCAGAAAGTTTTTAATGTTTTATATGTTTAAATGTTTTATAATTTGGTATGGTAGTTTATAACATACAAAAATATGGTTCTGTATTTTGGTTATATTTTAAGAAATTGATGAGGGTTCACGTGTAAATAAATTGTAATTATTTTCCTTTTAAAATAATGGGAAATAGTCTTTGTATTTACATGCTCATGTAGAATATTTTAGTAATGGATTACTGACATTAAATGGATCTATATTATTTGTTAATATTTTATTAATAATATATTATTATTAACTAAATTAATAGTAAATCATGGATTTAAACATATACTTAAATAATATATATTTTTATAGATATATAAATATATGTATTTAAATCTCTAATTGCTTCGAGAGTTTGGACAGCTACAATAAAGTATTTGTTACTACTTGTGGTAAAGTGTTGATCATAGTTATATGTAGTAAGGCTTCTGAGAAAATCGAAGTTCAGAAGAAAGAAAATAAAAGTACAATTCTTATTTATTTATTCTATGTACCTAGATTTTCTTGCAATTTTTCATGACACCGAAAATAGTAACCCCAATGGACACATTATGGACTTTTAATATACCTGCCTTTTGATACACTTCTTACCATTAATTACGTTTTGGATATATAAATAGTATTATTTAAATGCTTCTGCATGATAGTACATAGGTATAAATCAATGTATTTAAAAAGTTAGTAAAACTTTACATACACTAGAGAGACAGGTAAAAGACTGATAGAGTAAATAAAATTGGTCTCTGGCCTGCAGTCTGTGTTCTATGAGGTCGTGAAATTTCCTCATTACCTCTGCATGCTGCCCAGGTGGCAGAAATGGCAGCTCTTCTGGAGAGTGTACGCTCACATATTAAAAAGCATCCGTTATCATCCCTTTCATAGTGCCCTTGGGTACTTCTTGGCTGTGAAAAATTGTGAGAATAATGAGGGTTTTTCTTTTTACCTCTGGAGAAACTAAATTGTTAATGGTACTTATGTTACTTTCTACTCAGGCTGTTAAAAAATGTTGTTTTCTGCCTAATAACAGAGCCAAGGCTGCGGTCATTCCTCGTCCTCAAACGCTCTCACACTTTACTTCATCAACAGAGCGTTCTCCCTCGGTAACTCTTTCAGATATTGCCTTTCTCTGGTTAAACTGAAAAATAAAAAGAAGGAGAAAAGAAAGACAAAGAAACTTTGAAGACAGTATCTTTTTTTTTCTTTTTTTCCATACAGATTATCTTTAGTGCTTCCCAGATAGTTGCTCAAAATACCAAAGTATTCACTCCCCATTTCCATTGTGTAACTCTTGCCTCAGCACATGCTACAGAGAGGCGATCTTAGGAAGATGTGAAAAGGATTGCTATGTCCCCAAGTTTCTCCAGTATGACTCAGTAGTAATGTAGGAAATGTTTTATTGTCGATTATACAGACTGTGTATTGGATGGGGGTGGGTTCTCAAGACAAAAAAAAAAGTGGCTCATTTCTCTCCCCTTCATCCTTTGGAGACTATTTGTAAATATATCCAGGGTCTATTATTCACTTGAAAAATGTTGAGAGTGGTTATGATATTCAGAATGGGTAAAGCGCAATCATGAACAAAAAATGACACAGCGATCATCGGCAAAATTCTTCCAAAGTGTTTTGTTCTGAGGAATGAATACTTAACAATATGGACAGACACGTTACAGTTCTGATGAGAGAGAAGGTCATAATCTCCTTTGAATTCATTAGCACGGTCACTGCCTACAGTATCTGAAACATCAAATCGAAAATTCTGAAACACGTTTAAATTGCATATAGAAACTGTTCTTAAGTGGTCAAATGTTCTGCTCACAACCCTTATAAAAATGACAGCTGCAGAAAAAGGAGAGCGTTGGATTCTCTTTAATACGTGTAAACTGTTCATGAGTGGGCTGGGATTTTGTTTGGTAGGTAAGATCAGATTTTCCCAAGTTGCGTGATGAGACACATGTTAAGAAGCCACCTCAGAGTGGCCAGGCTGAGCCTAGGGCTTCTTAGGGCCCCTGGCCACTCACTTTAAGCCTGGACAGCCTTGTCTGGTGATCTCAGCATGCCACGTACACATTGTCACTTTGTGTGTAGTGACATAAAAAGGTTTGAGAAGCCCTGCCACTATGCGATTATAGTTTTCCAAACTACCAGGGTGAGACAACAGAATTCCTTTCACAGGATTTGGACAAAAGGGATCAAGTTAAATGTCTGGTAACTGGATTCACAACAAGAACTTTTAGATGAAAATATTTCTAGAACTTTACTGGAAAAACCTTATCATGGTTTGCTAATACTGGGACTATCAAGTGCAAGCTCTACCATCTATGTCTCCAAATATTAGAAAATGCCAGCTACATCCATTAAACAACTTCCTAACATTAATTTCTCTTTTTCTCCTTAGAAATATGAGCAGCAACCCACTCCCATTCCTCACTTGAATCTCACTCTGGTGATAACGACTGACAAAAAGACCCTAGTAGCAGATGGTAGATATTCTAATTTAATATTTTCTGGCTGACCAATAAAATGAAACTCTGTGCTACAGATTCATTTCCACATTATTTCAGACTGCTCTAAATTAGTTCTCTCCCATATTGTGTGGTTAGCTAAGTCTCCAACAGGATAACATTCTTGCTATTTGTCGATAGGAGACTATAATTTCTTTTCTTTCAATCTTTCCTCTCACTCCTGTCCCCTGTACGCTAAGTATAGTTTTATTTACCTCATTCTCTAGTCATAGCACAGACTGACTTTTTCATAAAAGTCTTCTTACTTGAAACAATGTAGGGACTGAGTGAGATTGCTAATCCTTTCTGCTTCACTGAGGAAAGCCAGCCCATCGATCACCATCGACAGTTATGCCAGTCAGCAAATGTCTTGGGAAACACTACTAGTTGCTGCACTGTTTGAGCTGAAATTTCTGTTCTGGCCTACTGGTTCAGAATTACTAATAAGTAAGAATGCTTCACTGCAATTGATAGACACTGCCTAGTTATTGTTACTGTAATATTATCTAAAAGAGCACAAAGATATAATGTTAATTCATTATTTCTTTGTTATCAACACACAAATAAAAATTAATGTTTCTAAATGTTGCTTTGCTCTTATTACCAAATTGTATTGAGGAAGAAATCCCCAATGCAGGTGACAGTTCTTGGTATGACAGGTACAGCAGTGAGACAGCTGGAGTTGAAAATATCCTTTAAAATTATCAGTATGGACTAGTTCTAGTTTGCAAAAAGTGGTAATTTCTTACCTCACGTTAGTTGTTTAAAAATACCCTCCCTGTAGCAATCTCTGTCCTTCGATTATCTTACTACACCAGGATTTTACTGTGTTTCTGGAAAACCTAAATTGTACTAAAAATTCAACTTTTGCATTATCTAATGATATTATGCATTATATGTAAATTATAATAATCTGAAAAAAATTATTTTATTTGTAGAACATGGATCCATCCATGATTTCTAGACAGTTTGTCTAACTCTTACATTATGGATTATGGCACCTGGCCATGTATTATTTCTCGATTTTCCTGTAGGAAAGATCCATAAATCCATGGTAGTCCCACCACATGGAGCTTCCAGCTCTGTTGAAAACACCAAGATCCAAGTTAACATTTAGGACAAGTCAGCAAAAATAAGATGTGTTAAGTATAAGGTTGGTGTGATGGTGATTTTAGAAAAACGATGTTATACTATTGAATAAACAGATTTAATTTTAACCAGCAAAAGGATTATATTAACTTATTAGCAAGAATTTACATGTGTGTTGGTGACAAATCGGATCTCATCCACAGTTTTCAGTTCCAATCCCACCGCCTCCAAAGTCTTCAAACTATACAACCTGAGGGTGGGCTATATTTTCACAGGCTGGTGGTCTTTAAAGAAATTAAAGTATAAAAACATGTACGAGGCATTTCAATAACACTAGGAATGGTAGCATTTGTTTTTAGTGGATGCTGAGAAAATGTTTCATAATTTGTAGCCATAAAAGGAAGCATGACAAATATTCTTACTCATATGTACTGAACAAGTAATGGCCGCTATGAATTTGGATAGAACACCAAAATCAGGAGAATAAGAGATACACTTATTCAGAAATTATTAATAAATTTAAGCGAATCTGCATACAGTGCAATAAAAATGGGATTTCCATTCTCCAAACCCTGTTAAAAAATAATTCTCTCTGTACTTCTTCAATTTTGTAAGTCTTAGCTTCTCAGGCCTGCTGTTTTCTTTCTTCTGGTAGCAAATGCTGAATTTCCAGTGCTTAGAAAATTTAAAATTATGCCCATGAAAAGAACTTCAGAAAGATAAATAGGAGATAGTATCAAAGTTTCTATATTAATACATGTTCAAGAACACTTTGTATTATCAAATTCTGATGGCATATTTTTATTTTAATTTACACTGTGCTGATAATTAGTCAGGTAGGACATCTCTTCACTAGAATTAGAAACCACTAATGTGCACACAGAAGAAAAATATAGAATATGGAAATGACTGCTATTTAGAAATTATGCTAAAAACACATCACAGAGCAAAGCAATTTACTTTCCAGATATTAAAATAGCATGTGTGTGTCTAATTTTATTATGTGAAGTGCAGATGTTAGAGAGATTTGTTTATTTGATTTTCTGTTTAAGGTCTGATGCATCCATTCCCTCAGAAAAAAATCTGAAACTTCATAGTGACATTAAACAATTCTTATACAGATTTGTATTAATATAATAGCTATTTCTTTATAAAATTGCTCATCGAGGATAACAGTTATTTAAATAAGATTTATAGCGTAAATAATTTATAGGCATGGTGAGTCTTTGAACTTACAAATTTACAGAGGTCATTTCTAGAAAATTATCAGTGATCTAGATATGCACAGTTCTCAAATCAACTAAACTTTGAGGCAATTGAGTAAAATTCCTTTCATCTAACAGCTGTACAGTGAGCTGCTATGGTTATCGAGACAGTGTGATTAAGGCAATGTTACAGCATATTTTAAAACCATACTGAGAGTAATTTAATGTGGTATAGCAGGCACTTCTATATTTTATAGTGACCCAGGGACTCTTAAATGCATAAGAAAAACATGCAGTAAAGTAGATATAAAAAAGTAAAATATTAGTTCCACAATGTATTTACCTGGCAAATTAAATTTCTTTATATCAGTATTACTTAATTTTGAGTGATTTTATGAAAATTGTAAGATAGAATTTAATGCAGATAATGATTTTCCTGCTATTTAAGAAATATATATATATACATGCTATTTAAGAAATAGCTCTCTCAATTTGAATTTTGCATGTGTCCTTTTAATGGAATAGCTATCTGGTAAAATAATATCATTTGGCAATGTAAATTCTCTGAGCAAAACCTATTTTGAATATCTGTCTAGTTGCAGGAATATATTTATAAGTACGTATATAAATATACATATGACTACATATACTATTTCATTTATTGAGTTTACTACTATAAGCTATTAAGTGTTTTATATATGAGACATGTTTAGTTTTCACAAATTCATAAATATGATAATATTTTACAAATAAAGAATCTGAGGCTTAGAGGAACCAATTGAATTTCTTCTCAAAATTATACACCTTATAAGTGAAAAAGGCAGAATTTGAATATAATTTTATCAGATTCAGAACTCGGCTACTATGGCATTCTTCTCTCTAGAGGTTATGAAATTAATTTCATATTATTTTATTTTATGATCTATCTACTAACCACAAAAGAAGAGCAGTTCTTCACTTAATTACATATTTGTTGCAATCATAAAGCGTTAAGATTGACAGATACAGGTCTTAGACACTTCTCCCTTATACTTACAATTATGAACTAAAGCAACAATGTTATCAGATAAATGGCTTCTAATATAGCACTGTTGTTTGAGTTATATGTCAACCTTATTTTAATCAAAGTTTCAACCAAACTCTTTCTATTTTCATTATACATTTTCACAGTGTGTTTCCTTTTCTTTGATAAATTTGAATTAAGTTTTATCACTGTAATCTAAACAATAAAAAATGAGATAGATCATCTTTTGCTACATAGGAATTCATCTATCTCTACATAGAAAGGGAGAAAAGAATTCAAAGCTAGATAATTTCACCATAAAGAAATAACTAAACTCATCTAGTAGAAACATAAATCTATGAAAAAAACTGAATTTTCAAAGTCACTTTCCCAGATCTGTAGTGTTTTCTAGCAGCTTTATTCAAATATAAAAATTAACCACCCTCTTTCAGCCTAAGATTCCAAGAATGTATGGTAAGCAATGAAACCATATTTTTAACTACTTGTTGTTGTTGTTGTTGTTGTTTTATAATGTTAGCTAATACTAGCCAATATTTTGAAAGAAATCCAAAGGAAAGGAATGATATTTTAAGTTATAGTGAATTTTGTTCACTCACTTGTTTTGGAGTTTATACTCCAAGATCTCTTTATTTTGCTTTTTGTTTTTTAGGCAGATGATGGCTTGTGAGGGACTGATGGAAAATGTGAGAAGAAAAAAACAGTACAAAAAAAAAAAAGGAGAAATTTTGAATTAGGAGGCTCTTAGAGAAGAAGCATCTCTGATTCATAGGTGATGCTAAATGCTTTATGGTCACCCATAATTTAATTTTCTAAAAGTCCTATGCTTGTGGATTTTTCTGTGATAAATTTAATCACAGGTTATTTATATCTCAAACTGGAGATACCAGATGACATCTCTTTTTTTTTTGCCCAAGTCTTGATATTTGATAGCCTTTCCAAAAGATATATGTCTTTTATATCAGTATTTATGTTCCATAAAAAAAACTTAGCAATTTGTGTGTTTTAACTACCTGGCTTGGCAAGGAACCCAAGCTGAAAGAATCTCTTCTTTTTTAGTAGAAACTTGATTGTTTTGTTAAGAAAAAACATTGATTTTTTTTCTTTACTTAGATCAATAAAGCATAGTAAACAATTCTGAATTATTCATGTTAAATGCTATATATATATTTAAATGGAATTGTGTATTATGGCACAATTGCTCATAAAAACAAAACTAGAAGAATAAAATGCATTCCAGGTAGAGATTTTGGGATCAAGCTTGCTTTAAAATCATAATAATTTGCATATTTTCATCATTTTCTTTCTAAGGCTTTCAAAGGGCTTTATCGTGCTAAGGTTGAAGTAATTATGCTCCAATTTACATAATCTCAAATCAAATATAATTGTCTCTACATTAGAGATGGGGAGATTGCTTTGTTTTACAGTTCTTCATTGAGCAATTGTAGTTTTGTTTACAATCTCAATTTCCAGATAACTTTGAAAGCTGAATGATTGGATTGAAAAGTCTAATAACACTATACTTTTAACTTCATGGTAACTTTACCTAATTCAGCGAAAACTTTGTTCTTCTCTCTCCCAACACCTGTCATTAATCACTGTGAATTCAACCTCCACGGGGATTATGTGGGTTAACTATCTAACACTGTGGTCTCTCAGTCTGTCTCATCTTCCTTTGTCTTCTTCTCTAACTCAGCTATCAACTGTCAGGCTACCCTCTAGATTTGTCATCTTCAGATTTCGGCCACCTTTGAAATTTTATTTCAAGAAGTTTGCTTCCCAACCGCAGAATTCTAGCATCTTTCTCACTTGCTCAAGAAAATCACTGTCACAATCATTCATTGGAACTGTCAGGCCATTATTCTCACAGTATTTTTATGATTATTCAGCTATCTTTTGACATCACTTTCTTCTTCGTGTAACCTAGATTCTATATATAACATTACCATTGTTCTTTCAAATATCCTCAACCACTATAAAGTATTATTATACTGTTGTTATTGCATTTGCTATTGTCAATCACTTCTCATAAGCTTCTCTACTACCTTAATCAAACCCACCATCCTATTATAATAGTTTTGTAAAGTGTTTCCCCCAATCTACTGTAATTCTCCAAAATCAATACGGCAACTAGGATGACTCTTTAAAAATATAAATTGCATCATTTATCTTTCATGCTTACAAAATTGCCAATGTTCCCTCATTTTACTATAAATAAAATACAAACTCATCTTCCACATCATCTAATACTATCTATTCTCCATCTACACTGAATTTCTGTGTTAAATTTTTCACATCAACTAAAGGCTACCCCATTTTTTTGGACTGCTCTTCCCTCCGATCCCATGACTATCCCTTCTCAATTTTTAAATCTCTCATTCAATATTACTTCCATAGAGAGGCCTTACCCAAACACCTTCCTAAAGTAGTTACATCCATATTATTCTCTAGCTCGATTCCCTGTTTGTTTTACATATGTGTGTGTGTGTGTGTGTGTGTGTGTGTGTATATATATATATAAATATGTTTTACATATAATATATGTGTATATTAAATAGCACTGTCATTAAAGGAACTAAATCCAGAATTATATAAAAAATATGTAAGAATATTATGCTGTGTACTTATTAGCCTTAAAATGGTAAGCAACTTATGAAATGAAAATAATTATTGTAATTATTGTAATATTGTGATATCGCATCAATAATTTCTGAAGTCAAATTTTTTTCCTAAGTATATGTTATCAGGTTTCCATGGAATAACTTTACATTTTAATGCTTAAATTGGTAGTTATTTATTCATTTATCTGTCTACTATCAGAAAAATGGTGATCATGCTGCTCCAAGAACTTAAGCTTTCAAAAGAAATGAACTGAAAGGCAGTATTCTTGAGTTTTGATGTTTGATAAAATCCAAGGGAAAATAAAATATTTAAATTATTTTTAAATATGCCAATAGAAATGTTCTAGTGCCATATACTAGACTAAAGCATATGATAAAGAAAAATAACAAAAAATATTGCTAACTATTGAAAGTAGCCAAAGATGATTTAAGAGGATATTGAGAAATTAAGGTATGTGCTAGAATGAGAAAAAAGTGGTTTTGACTCCAGAGACTTTAGAATGTTATCCTGTGTTCCTTTAATAAGGGCCTTTCGTACTTTAAAGCAGGTGTCAGCAAACTCTTTCTGTTAAAGAAGTGGTCCAGAATATGCTACTCCAAAATATGCCACTTCGGCATAAGGACTTTTGTGAACCGAAGGCAATTGAAAAACAACAGATACGGACAGAGTTCTCTGCCCTCACTTTACCTGCTTAACAGCAGGGCATACATTTCTCTCTGAGGAAGGCATTATAACTGCCCAACCCTCACCAGGAAGAAAAGAGCGACTCTCATCACTGAAGACAGGAGTCACCAAGATAAGTTTGCAAAAACAGACCTTACTAAAATATACCTTGTCTTTCAATAGTTTCCCCATATATTTCCTAGTCATGTCCCCACATTTTATTGTCCCTTAAAGTTCAAACCCCTCTTCCTTTGTTTAAAAGGTATATATACAAGCCCCCAAGTCTAACTGCTTCAATGAGTTTTACTTCTTTTTTATGAACTCTTGTGCAAGTAAATATTAGTAAAACTTGTGTGTTTTTTCTTTTAATTATTGTTTTGTTAGTTTAATTTGCAGAGTATTTGGTGTTTAACTTAAGAGAGTAGAAGATAAATTTTTCCTTCCTGACACTGTAAAGGGGCAGATAATAGTTGTTTCAGGTTTTTTGACCTAAAATATCTCTGTATCAACCACTCAACTTTTCCATTGTAGTGATCAATAGCAAAGTGGCTGTTTCTCTGTAAAGTATTCATTAAGAAAACAGGACAGTGGGGATAGGGGAAGTGACAGATGTGACCTTTGGGCAGTAGTTTGTAGACTTTGCTGAAGACACGCCCAAGTAAAAGCTGAATAGGAAAAAAAATGTTAAAATTTGAGGAATTTATTTATTGAATAACATTTACAGATTTTTTGTTTTGATTTATGATCTTTAATTTGTGCTAGAGAGACCAATACCACCATAACAACTACATCCACAAAATAAAGACAGACATAAAAATGCACCATGACAAATGAATGTAATTCTTGATGTGATTGTAGAAATATAGCAAATCATATGGAAGCACTGAAAATGGAACACTTGAGAAAGTCACAGAAGTGTTTATAGTAGGAACACATAGTTGAAACAGTGAGAATTAATAAGAAAGTGTCCATTCAGCAGAAATAGGAAAGAATAATCTCAATAAAGAAAAAAGAATGAGAAATTTCAATATTTTCATGCAACTGTCATTGTCGTAAGTGCTATTGAGTTCTGAGTTATAAGTATGACTTCTGTCCCCATCCAGGTTCCGAAGCTGTTGCAAATTAGTTGTAGAAATCAGGGAAATAAAGAAAAAAAAATCAGGCTTATTGCTGCTAAATGTTGGATTAGGAGATGAAGTTTAGACCTGTAGGACATTGGGCATGAATTATATTTACTCTTCCCTAGTCAAAAGGAAAGTTTAAGGATAACAGTTTCCTGTAAAATTTGCATGTAGGAAGAAAGAAGACTGGAATAAATGCCAGTTTCAGGAATGCAAAGCTCTCAAAAAGAGAGAAAAGAAATACTTGATTATCCAATACTCCGTTTCTTCTCTCAAATTCACCAAACAGGCAAGTTTCTATAACCTCCTGGAGAGAACTAAATAAAGGGTAGAGAGAAACAAGGAGGATTATACTTGAAGAGTGGGACACATTTTTCTCTCCTAACAGTCTCTCCATTTTTGTTCTCTTAGTGGCCTGGTTTTTGCTGTAAAATCTGCTGTCTCTGAGGTCTGGGTGCTCCTACAAGTAGAGATCAGCTTCGTGCAGGCAGTTCTCCCCTTCCTGCAGCAACTCCTCTAAAACCTAATAGTGCATCTTCTTCATATATGCCTATAATACTTCTAATAAAGGGAATTTTATCTTTTGCTACTAGAAAACAAAATAATAATTTTATTTAATTCTGAAAGTACTCAGAAAATTCACTCTGTCTTATCTTTTATACAGCTGACTGATCAATAAACCTTTTCTCTCCTGCCTGGGTGAACAGAGGCTTCAAAACTTCCACTGACTTAATTCTGCATGTTGCCTAAAACTCTGCTGTGAGGGCATATCTCTATATCTATATTTATCCACTTATTAATTCATTTAACCAAAAACAGTTCTACGATTTTATAAAATAGAAGAGAAAGGTTAAAGAATTTTCCTAAGGGCACATCAATTATGACTAGATTACTCTAATTTTAAAATATCCTGGAAAAAACGACCTTTAATATAATTCATAGATTTCCTATAAAGCTTCCCTCTTAGAGTTTAATTTATTTAAAAACAAAAACAAAAATCTCCAAAAATTATCTGTCATTTTTTTCTGGTAGTCCTCCAAAGTAGGTTAAAATAAAATAAAATAAATCTCTGTTGAGATCAGCATTGAATGAACACTTGCTTGTTAATTTTTTTGTTTTATTACTGTGTCAAAAATAAAGGTTTAATAGGAAGCAGAGAAACTAATGGTGGCTATCATGATCCTCCTTCCAGAATATTTTTTATTTTTTTTACTGCAAATTATATGCATCTTAAATTGGAGAAAATATGCTAAAAGTCATTAGCTTTTTCTTAGATATATATTTATGTTTAAATAATAAACTGTTGGCATATTAAAAAAAAAAAAAAAACCAGTCTACCGAGCAAAGTTAGAAAGTATGATAGACGTAGGTAGTTTTGAAAGAGTTTTTGTCCTATTTCTTCTTAAATGTTAGGGTTTATAAGATAAGATTTTTTTGGAAGATATAAAAACCACAGGAAGATTTGTGATCTTAGAAGAGATGCTCTCATCGATGTTTCAATCCCGTATTTATATTAGCTCATTAAATATTGTAAACTAATCACTATAATTTTACAATTTGCATTCTTTACATCTGCCAATTATGGATGTGAATATACATAAACATATATAAATGAATATAAATTTCAAAAGCAATTTAGTTATTAAAAGAAAAAACATGCTATATTAATTTTTCATTGTATAAAACGAAGTCGTTATTTTCAGAATTAAGTCTTTAACTTTGTCCTATTAAAAAGCTTTATATGTGTTTTATAGCCTTTTCTACTTGGTATTTTTCCTCAATGTGAAAGAAATCTTCAGAAAACTACCTATACAAGAAGGCAAATCTTCACTTACTCATTTAACAAACAGCCTGCAGAAGAGTCCCTGGATGTCAGTGGGGATCCTAGGATGGGGATGAGGAGCTGGGGATGGATTTTGAATCCCATCAACAAGGTTTAGAACAGTTGGTGGAATGCACTACAGTTTGCAGTTTTCTATTTTAAACAAATATTTTATGGAGTTCATTTATATATGCCTGTGTTTATCTCCTCTCCATTATCTCAAACACTTGAATTTAATCTTTTATTTGTTGCTAAGTAACCCAAATCTTTTATCTTTAAAATGAATTGTTATTATCTCAGTAATCCATAACAAACATGCACAAAAAAGTAGCTTGTTTGATGAATGGTTCTCCTGTAATACATTATCATCCAATTTAAAGTAATAAACTAGAAATATTCAAAGGAATGATGCACTATGAGAAGGGTCCATATGTTCTTTTTCTCTTATTTTATACTGATTTAAAGAATAACAAATTGATTAATAAATTTTACAGGAAAATGTTGTTAGAACATACTTATAAACTGATCACTATAGTGTAATAGTATACTTATTTATACAAGCAAAAATAGACACAATGAAACAAATTCCTAAGAAACATTGTAACAACTTAATAATTTCATAATATCTTCTAAATTAGTTTACTTTGTAATATTTTTCTGGTCTCATTATGGTGGAAAATGGTGGTGCAGACATTTCGAAACGGATGTTTTATTCCAGACATTGAAAAACATTCAATTTATATAGAAAGTCATGGAACAATACTAATAAAGAGAATATTTTATAAGCATACTATTTCCATAGTAAGTGATGTAATATAATTGAAGACATGCTCTGCATTGTTAAAGTATCAGGTGATTCACATTATGCAGCACTAATGACTCTAAGCATAAAATAAGTCATTCCTTATTCTGAGAAACTGACATTTGGTAAAAAATGCAAGACCATTTAGAAAAGTAGACTTTGAAAGAATAAAAATAAGTACTTGCTATTTTTATCATCTTAATAGTTTTAACGTTCATTAAGCTGATGCATATCCTATTCAGTTATATAAGATAAAATGGCTAGATTTTTATTTATTTATTTAAATATTTTACTTGTCAATTGTAGCTGATATACAATATATTAATTTCAGATGTAAAAATGACTAGATTTTTAAAAATCTTTACTAAATTAATACATTTTACTTAGGAGATTTAGGAGGCTTAAAAATATGTGTATATTAAAAAAAAGAATGCAAAAGGTTAAGCTGTTTGATGATTTTTATTGTAATTTTACTGTGAAGTAACCTATCATGTGCCTGATTTTTCTGCTTGAGAGAGAATCACAGACTCTGAATGACACAACCAAGGCAGTGCTGGATTAGTCTACTATGACAGAGCAGCCTACTCAGGTAGCGGGGCAATCTAATCTATTTGCTTAATTCTAATGGGTGTATGAATTAACTAGTCAATTTAATCAAACTTTTCATTAGACTACAGCATATGTTACATTCATAAGGTAGAATATTCTTGATATTATATGAAAATGGAGGAGCTAGGTTATGTGGAAGATGCCAATGGACTCCTTTTATCAGTAATATATACCCTCCAATGAAGAGGTTAGGTGGCTTCACCTACGCTTCTTCTAATTTTTTTTCTTTTTAATAAGAAAGAATGGGTTAGGAAAGTCCAAAAAAATTAAGTCCTTCTTAAATGTCTTTTTCAAGAAACCAGTTGGTTCTGTCTTTGTTCTCTATTTTCCCTATACAGCTTTGATTCAAACCTATATGCTGCAGAGAAAAGCTAAAAAAAAAAAAAAACTTTAGTATTTTGAAAGAACAAACCAAGACACAGCTATGAGGATTTAATGAAACCCATCTCCTTGCTAACAGGAAGTTTACAATTTAACAACTTATAATAGTGCTTGATAAGAGCAGAATAAGAAGCAGTAAGGTCCCATTCTTAAATCTACAGCTCCAATCCCAACTTTGCTTTTTTACCTCTTGACCTTTATCTGGTATATCCAGTTTTCACTGGCCATACTATCCTTGGTTCCTACAGGTTCACCTTCAAGACCAGAGGTGACAGCTTTCTATAAGCTTCTCCACTAGCTTTCTCTCAAGGTCCCACCTGGCAGCAGGGCATGCCTGCCTACCCAGATTTCCTTGTTAGTTTTGACTTTTCCAACTACATGCAGGAAGTTGGTTAGTAACTTTACCCTTTTGAAACTTCCTTTCCTCAGCTTTTCCACCAAATGCGTAAGATGCTAATCCTCAAAAGAGTATTATTTCCCTGGTTAAACACTCTGTCATACAAACATATTTAGGAGGAAAAAATACTGCTTATAACTGGATGGATATAGTGGGTCCTAGAATAACACTGTTTGGCTCGATATTGTTTCATTATAAGGCTGATGAGATGCTGTAGGAATTAACTCTTGTTTATATCAACTATCCTGTGGTAAAATTGGTTTTGATATATGTCATTTTGCTTAAAGTTACAAAACCTATTGACAAGTTAAGTGAGGACTTACTGTATACTCATACCGCTCCTGCCAACCTTTCATATGAGCAAATCTGATTAGATGACAGTTACCAGATTTAGCAAATTAAAGCATCCAATTAAATTTAGTGCTTAGATAAATAACAAATAATTTCTAGTAAAATACCCCCAGGCTTATTTGGGCTCTACTTATGCTACAAAAGTACTTGTTTATATGAAATTCAATTTAACTAGGCATTCTGTATTTTATGTGGTGACTTTGAAATGGAAAAAAAAACTCTGAGCAGTTCCTGATCTAATGAAATCTAGACTATTCTCTGATACCCCATGAAATAAATGCTTCATGTGACGGACTGTGCCCTTTACTTCACCCTCAGACACTTTCCATATACATAAAGATGTCATTGCTTATTTATAAGAGTCAACTTTTCTTAAGCATACCACAGCGGTCAATTACTTCTGTCAAGATGACTCCTGAAAGTGTTAATTTGATAATCTATCTACTTGATTCATAAAACCTGTCTTACAGAGTTTCTTGAACGCCTTTAGTTTATATTAACTTTTTCTTTAATGGAGAAATTATTTAATAGAACTGATTCAACATTATAAAGAATGGTAAATCTCAAACTATGAGCAAGCGATTATTTCAGTCAACACTTTTTTTTTTTTAAATTATACACAATTGGAGAAATACAATAAAAATGTAGATCAGCAATTTAATAGTTAAAGGCAGAGCTGGTCACCTTATAGCTGGTGGCAGGGAGAAAGGCTAAGCCCATATATTTGCCTGGATTTTCTCTGAAGATAGGAGTGTTTTGTAAATATTCCATAGTTACATTGAATGTCACAACATGATTAATTCTTTACTAGTAGCATAGGTCACTGGTTCTTAAAGTGTGGTGTGTAGAACAGCATCATCATTATCACTTGGGACCTTATTAGAAACACAAATTCTGGGCCTCCATCCTAGACCATTTAATCAGGAATTCTAGGAGTGGAGCCCAGCAATCTCTTTTAACAAGCTCTCCAGATGACTTGATGCACAGAAAAGTTGAGAATCACCGCCATCTGTGAAGGACAGGCTTTTATTCATTTCCAGTCATAATCATTCAGATGAGTTCTCTTTCTATGAAGAAAGGAAAGTATTACCTGGTGAATGGAGGGAATTATAATTTTAACTGGATCTTTTACTGGTGTATTTTCATCAAATGATTTGGAGAAGAGAGTAACTTGAAGGTAAATTTATTCAATGTAGATAACTAACTGGGATAATTGCCTCACTCTGCATTATGTAGCCTGCACATAAATTGCCTTTAGCTATATTCATATGTCAATGGTGCATCAGCTGGGGGATAAGAGGTTAATGAATCTCAGAGAATTTTGAAACTTGTGTGGTTTTAGGACTAAATCATTATGGAGTCATATCACTAAGCAAGTATCTAGGCATCAATATATCCAAGAAAAAATATAAAAAAATACATTTTGGCTGATGGAGCAGGGCTTTTAGCATGGGCTAAATCAGTTTATACTGAAATAGCACTAGAACACATTTCTTAAAACTCTGCAGCTAAAATGCATGTATTTTAATGATTTTTACAAATTTACAAATTTCATGAGGTGCTAATACTTGGACAATTATTATTGCTTTGCAAATGCTCCACAAATATGTTATCTTAACATATAAATAAGAAATTCTATCTAGAAAGAGATAATGTGAAATTAAACTTGGGGATAAGATAGTAGTGTTGAAAATTGTTAATGTTTGCTGCTGATATTCCAAAGTAAGTATTTTCATTTAGGCAATTTTTAAGTTAACAATGTGTACCTAGTATATTTTAACACGTTATTAAAATTAGACTTGGAAACTCTTCTAGTTCTTGTCTATCTTTTAAAATTTATGGTTTCAAGCCATAATATGTATAGAGTTTTCTGATGAGAGTTCTTTCATTCATTTATCTTTGAGCATTTATTAAAAATAAATTACACATGATAGTAACTTTAATAAAACTATAGCTCTTTCTCTTCCAGTCTCAGGCATTTCAGGGGCCCTGGGCTTAAGTGCAGACATGGCCAAGTCCAAGAACTGACACCATGCACAACCAGTCCCGAAAATAGCACCAAAATGGCATCCAGAAACCCCAATCACAAAGATACGGTTCTCTTAAAGGGGTAGAACCCAAGTTCCTGAGGAACATGCGCTTTGTCAAGAAGCACAACAAGAAGGGAGTGAAGAAGAAGCAAGCCAACAACGCCAAAGCTGTGAGTGCACGTGCTAGGCTATCAAGGCCCTCCTAAAGCCCAAGGAGGCCAAGCCCAAGATCCCAAAGGGCGGCAACTGCAAACTCAATCGACTCGCTCACGTTTCTCACTCTCAGCTTGGGAAAAGTGCGCATGCCCATATTGCCGGAGGTCTCAGGTTCTGCTGACCAAACTCCAAGGCCACGGCTCAAAGTGAGGCCCAGGCTGCGGCTGCAGCTCCGCCTCGGCCTCCAGCTCAGGCTCTGGCTGCGGCTCCCAAAGGTGCCCAGGCCCTCATAAAGCCTCCAGAGTAGAAGTCTGTCTGCTGACGAGAGCATGGAAGGACTGGCGTGACCCCTAGGCTGCTGTCTGCGTTGGGCTAGTGGTGTCCTCTTGTGCTATTTGTACAAATAAAACTGAGGCAGACTCTGTCAGTCAAAAAAAAAAAAAACAAACCTATAAACATATCATATCCTATGATATGAAAATATGTATGAATATATTTAAAATTAAAAAAAATTAATTAACTCTAAGGGGATGTATTTAAAAATACATTTAATTAAATACTACACACATTTTCTACCTAACTGCTAAATCAGTTCCATATAAATAAAAAAGTATCACATTATTGGAGGCGGGGCAAAATGTGTTTATTTATACGGATTTTCCTTTGCATGTCATTGTCAGTCATAAATTATGGAAGTACCACTTTCTACGTAGCAAGTTCTGCCTTTCTAAGATAGTATACGATTTTCATAAAAACTCTTTTGAATAGTAAATGAAGATTGTTTATAGAAATATGAGACATTTTCTATTCTGAATACATACAGAATTATAAAATGTAAAAGAAATTTGTACATATGTAAAATAAAAACATAAGATAAATACCTATTCAAACTCTATAATATATAGTATATGTAAATCAGAAGCTGACTTAGAGATCTGTTTTCCATTTTTTTCTAAATAAACAGAAACTTGATTTTAAAGGAGCTCAATCATCTTAAGCCAGAATAAAGTGGGAAAGTGGATTTGAGGTCTACACATTCATTTACACTTCTGAAAGGCCACATACTTGGGAAAAATAAGGACTAGAAGAGATCCACAGAAAGGGTCAGGAGAACTAGAAGGAAACCTAAAGAGGCTGCCTGGCTTCTGGGTAAGAGTCAGGTTTCTCCTGTCCATTGAAATTCATAGATCTTGCAAGTATTTAGACTTTGAACTTCCAGTATGTTTGGAAACTCCAAACTGAGAATGAATTTAAAGGATTTCTTAACTGAAAGTGAGTGGAATTCTAGGGTATATAGCAAAAACAAACAAAAATTCTCTGTGAAGAAACAGTCTCAAGACTGGCCTCCCAGATTTCCCACAGATTGAAATCAGCCTACCTGATTACATAATCAAAATTTCAAACATGGGGGGAAAAGCTAAAAATGGAGGAGTCAGCAGAGACAATAAACAACAGAAGTGAGTCCCCATTTCTTCAAAAAATTATAATTTTAAGATAAAATGAAATAACTTATTTAAAAGAGCAAAAAGTTAACAAGAATTTTGAGAAGGGTATACAATACTGTCAAAAAAATCATGCTTCAAAAGAGGATAGAACTTTAAGAATTTACTAATAGTGTAATTGAAATTCATATCAATTTTACATAAAATATAGATAACGAAAGTTAATTTGCATACAAATAAATAATTTATACAACCAGAAACAGAACTAGTCAACTCGAAGAAATATATAAAGTTGAGCGCAGAAAGCCAGTTAGATTTATCACAAAAAAGACGAGTCGGAAAAAGAAGTTAAGAGATATTAGGGACAGGATGACATAAATATTTGTTCAGTTGACGTTCCAGAAGATAAAACTAGAGCAAACATGGCGTGTGGCAGTATTCAAAGAATTTGGGGCGATGATTTTCTAAAAGTGACAAAATACATTATCAAGTGAAGAAATAACTGTAATTCCCAAACGGGTCATAGAAAAATATATTCCTTTCTTTAGCCCTCCTTCCCTCCCTCCCTTTCTTCCTCTCTCTCTTTTTTTTTTTTAACAACGCTTGAGAAAGTGTAAAAAACATTCATAGCTCATGCATGAGTCATATAAAATCAGGCCATGGGCCAGATTTGGTTTGTGGTATAATCTGTTGACTCCTGAGCAGCGTATATAGTCCACAAACCAGAAGATCCAGATATCTCAGCATTTAAGTCATTTTAACTCTCTCTACTATCCCAGTCATCCCATCCAGCCCACTACTTTGTGAGTGAGTAGAAATGGTTTCTGTTACAATGTTTGGGAGGTTATTTGTTACCCAATGTTAAGTAACTGATATACAACTAAAGTTAATGGTGTGCATATGTTATGATGCAGAAATTCTATTACCACAAGTATAATGAAATGCACTCAACAGAGCCAATGGAGCTGTGTTCAAGAATATTCACAGAAGTATTATTTTAAGCACCAAAAGATCAAAACATTTAAGTATATTAACCAAAGATTGAATACATTTATTTTATTGTATTTACATAATATAATTCTATTCAGCATTAAATATGCATTATTTTAGGAGTGTTTTCAGTATAGCTAAAATATCAAAACTGTAATTATAGGTAAGAGAATTAATAAGAATACATACAGTGTAACAATTTATTTAAAGTATAAAATACATAGATAGACACTGCTGTTTAGAAATAGAGTTTAAAATAAGCTATTAAAATAGTCTTTGAAAATGGAGAAGAATAACTTCAGGATAGTGGTTTCCTCTAAACAGAGAACATGAAATGCTACCAGGAAGGGTACACGGGGACTTCAACCTTCAGTTTAAAGTTTTATTTTTAAGCTAAGTGGTATGTAAAGACTTTCCCCTATATCATTCTTTAATAATATATAATATGTTATGTGTTATATATTATTCTTTATACCATTTTTATGTCTGAAGTCTTTCAATACTTTTAATGAATTAAATATTACATTATTTATTTATAGCCTTTCTGCATCTTCAATAATACATACTTTTTATTTTTATATTTGTCCTTTGCTAGATATTTTGGGAGAACTAAGAACAAAGGAAAAAAGACAATACTCAAGGCATTCATAAATGTGTGAAAAAGTAAATAAAAAACCTTAGCCAATTTCCATGCAACAAAGATTGTCTTTAAGTAGTGTATAAATTAATCACCAATCAATTTGATCTATTTTCCATAGTACAGCATTTCTTAAATTGAGATACATGAAGTACAGTTCAGGAAGTTGTTAAGAAGTCTTAGAGGGTGGAGGAAAGCTTCCATCATCAAAGATACCTGAATTAAATCAAAGCAATTGGGTTTATAACTTTAAGAAATTTAAGAACTTTTATTAATTAATCAGCCTTTTCAACCTCTAAAAGAGAGAATACACAGTTATTTCCAAACTTGATTAAAAATAAAATCGGTTAAAAAAAATCATCTCTAAGTTCAGAATATGGTGTGGAGGAAACTTTTGGAAATTATGCTATTCCAGAAGAGGAATGGTCACTTTTTGAATGAATGCTCTTGCAAGCTTTATGGGGAATTAGGATTTAAGGTGGATTTTGAGAAAGTGTTAAGATACTGCTTAGATGTAATGAAGTAGGGGATATTAGGGAGCTAAGTTTAATAAACTTCATTACTATTATTGATAGACTAATCAAATATTTTATGAATGAGAATCAAAATCATGCAAAATTTTAAAAGAAATTTAATTAAAATGTAGAATTTTTCTTTGAAATACAGCAGAAATAAAAAACCTCATATTTCTTAGCAAATTATTATATATATGTGTGTGTGTGTGTGTGTGTGAGAATGTGGACCAGGCATCTTTTGAGGTAAATCATGATTATTAGAGGAGTCTGAATTTGGAAAATGATTATAGAGGAAAACATAAATATTCAGAAAATATCCAAGCCTACTTTTCATGTCCTCTGGGACAGGAGGGCATATGAGGATATATGCGGGCTGCAAATAGCACCAAAGATGGCATCTCTTCAGCTGCTCCTACTTCACGTCCAATGACCAAAAATCTAAAAGTTGCAACAAAAAATATAAACCACTCTCATATTCCCCTCACCCAGAAGACCACTTTTAGCATTATACTACATCCACCTATCCCATATCTAAAACTATTTAAAATTTTGTTTATTTTCTCAATCATGTATATTTTTTTCATTCTGGCCATCATTCTGTCTTAGATGTGTGGATATACATAAAGGGAAAATGTTTTGGGAGCTCTGCCGTCTGTAATATATGACCAAATAGATCAGCGTAGCCTTCTTTATTATGGTTTCATGAGTTTTTCCAATTTTGCAGTGTTTGCTAAGTGGCTTTGGGCAAGTCTAAGCTAATTAATTTGCCCAAGAAGAGTGCTGTGAGTGGTTCTATAACCATGCTGCCACCACCTGGGTAAACGTAACCTCACTATTCTGTCACTGGGGTGACTATTGTTTTACAAATTCTGATTCATGTTCTGCAATGACCTTTGCGGCGTTTCCCTAGGCTACCATGCTACATCAGCCAAGCCAGATTTCTTCTGGACCAACAATTGTGCAACATTTTCAACCAGCAATTTACCCGCAGGTCATCATGTCTTTGCCCCACACTGAGCTTTAAGAGATTGGATTTTTCTGTGCAGAAGATAGAGAAAAGCAGAGAGTAAAATAAATGACATCCAAATTAAAATTTATTAACCTTGCAAAATCACTTAGTATCATTGATAGATAAAAATGCTGGCAACTATTAAGTCTTAATTATTCATCAAGATAATAAGATTTATTTCTTCATAAATCTGTGGTACTTACAACTTTAGAGTCAGTGTCCTAGATAGTGATAATTAAAATACTATTAGAAATTCTTTGAGGAGTAAACAGAGCATTGGACTTTGTTACTTGTTTTTTTAATATTAGCTATTTGAAAATTATTCAAATTACTATGGTACCCTCAAATTATTTCATGGCCTTGATCTGGCTCTTTAGCATATTTTTATGTCTATAGGCAAAACATTTATATGAGAAGAAATGAGGGAAATCGACAGATTGTTCTGCAGTATTACAGACTGATTATCTTGAAAAGACTATAATTATTGCTGAAGACTATTATTCCAATAAAATAGGTGTGATTATTCTGAAAGGCAGAAGCCTGTTGAATTGCTGGTTTCTCTTTCTTCCTTCAGTCATAGGCAGAATCCTGTGTTTTTCCTAAGCTTGCTTAATAGTCCCTTCTACTCTTTTGTTCTCACCCTAACTCTCTTCCGATCCTTTGGTTCTTCCAGTGAGACCCTTTAAAGAAGCATGTACTCTCTCCAATAGTCTGTCTTTTCTTTTACACAGTTTTAGCCAACATTTGTGATCAAAGATATGTGTCCATCTTCTTCTAGATGCTAAACAATATTTATTGTAATGTGTAATTTCTTTTTGCCTGGCTAGTTAGTGGTCACTGTGGGGGGAAGGAAAAGCTCACACTAACTTTAAGTGTCCTGCTAAATGCCTGAAGTAGGCATTGGTGAAAATGCCTGAATTTTAACATTGTAATTAGCTTTCTTATAAATTATCAAATGCTTCAAACTCTTAAAAAAGTGTGTGGGGGGCGCAGATAAAAAGCAAAATAGGTGAATGACATATCTATAAGCAAACATTGACATTCTTCTACTTCTTACTACAATAATTATTTTGCTTATTGTAGTGCATGGATTGTCACATTGCTGCAGATAGATCTAGCTGTAGGTCAGTGGGAGATGATAATATGATAAAGGAATTGTAAATGAATATGATCTAAAGAGAGGCTATAGTGTTTTCATTGTGTCTACTTGATAAGAATTCAATAAGAAGATAAACCGCAAAATATATCACAGGAGTGTTAGTTCACAAACTCAGGAATTTCCTGGGTAAAATCTAAAACTTGGCCTAAACATAAAGGACAAAAGAGAGGCAGTCACTCTAGATTGGTAGGTGGCAGGTTTAATAAGTAAGAACACTTACATGGGAGGCTGGTCAGTGGTGTCTGCAAGATGAGTTGATCACCACATCCGTCCGCCAGAATCTTAAAAGTTTATATAGAAGCCTTAACAGTCACATACACAGTCCAGATGGTGTCAACAACACCTTACTCTCTCATGGCTATGCCCCTGAACAATGAGAAGAGCACATATTCCAAGGACAGGGGAGAGGGTGAGGCTCCTCCGACTGCTTGGGTCCAGCTAGCAGTCACATCCTCTCAATGACCTCCTCCAACAAGAGAAAAACAAATTCAAAATAGATTCAGAGAATCCGTTATACCCATGTGACATACACATGTATCTCTCTAGATAGAAAAGTGATTATCTTGATTCATGATATAGCTTCATAGAGAAAGGACATGTTAAGATTTTTATTTATTTAGCTGTTGATTATTATTAAGAAGAGAAGGAATAGCAGAGAAACAATAATTGTAATGACAATAGTAGCAACTAGTTATAGAAGTGCCAGTTATTGTTTTAGGTAGTTTTCCTACATATTTCATGTAACTCTTATAGGAAAGTTATTAGTTTTGTTTCCTATGAAGCAGCAAAGGCTTCCAGAGAAGGATTTATTAGTTTAATTTCAAATGCATGAGAAAGCTAAAATTTAAATATTGGGCTTCTGAATCTAAAGCCGTTGTTTGATTTATTGCATCCTTGAGTGTCTCTTATTTTCCAGGAACTTTCTTGTGTCTAGGAAATAAGGCTCTGTGCTAGAATTCAGAGTAGAAGACATCATAGAGATAGAAAATTATCAACTAGATTTTGAAGAATGACCCGGAATTTTACTGGTAAACATGGTCATCAAATGTGGATAGGCATGGGAACAAGGGAGAGTATATATTTCAAGAGAATCAATAACTTTTACAAAGGTTCTGATTTATTAAGGGAGTACAATGAGACATTTTGTATGACTGGATCATAGAGTACACACCAAGGATTTCAGGAGCTGAATTTAGGGATTGCATCAAATAGGCTGAGATGTATTTCAGAGGTCAAAAAGATAATTAAAAAGCCAAAGATATAAGAGCTTCAAAGAGTAAATGATTGCAAATAGTCTCCAATGCTGCAAGGGGACTGAGCTGGATGAGAAATTGAAGAGGATGTTATATTCAGTAAATAGAAGGTTATCAATTATCTTCGAAATGTAACTTCGTTGTAGTATGTATAGAGGAGTGACTATGTGGTAAAAAAGAGAGGACAGCAGAGAGAGAAGTCTCCAAAATACTAAAGGATTTAAAATAATTGCTTCTTTTGCAGTGGTTTTAAATAATTTGTTCTGTGACCTTTATGACATTTCAAAGATAAGAGTTATCAGTAGGTTAAAATTTCTTAGATAAATTTTCCTATATAGAAATGTCAAACTATCAGACCTTTTAATATGTGATGAAATATTCACTACTTCTTTCAGATTGATTGTGTTCTTTTCATTCTAACAGATTATACATTTACATCACTTTGAACTAAAATGCGAAATTGTGACAGCCGTATTTTTTCCAACCATATCAGTTTCTCCCAACATATGCAGATAATTTGGGAACAATGACTCCTCGAAAATGAAAGTTATAGGAAAAAAATTGGGACTCAGAAATCATTGTACTGAAGCTGAGGCCAAAGGATGGATTGGATCACTAAGTTTCATAGAATCTGAGTGCTAAAAGATCATTATCCAAGATTTTAATCTCCTCTACCTCTCCTACCAAGTGGTCATCTAGCTTCTACTTGAATTTCTCTGAGAGCATTGGTTTGAAATTTATGTGAGCTATTATATTTGTTAATAATTACCTCAATAGAGATTCTGTATCAAGTAAGAGAAGGTTTGACTATGGGTAGGCTAATTTTTCACAGATTAGTTGCTACATGGGGTGCATTTCTACAGTAGACTCTCTTCCTAATTGAGAAAAGATAGCCACAATGTGCATAAGCACCCCGGTGTTTCCTTTAGGTTATAAGTATTTGCACATGGGAATTCTTCAGTCTGATGAAGAAGCTAATGAATACAGGCACTGTTAGAATATAATCAGAGTTGGGGGAGGTAGATGGGATAAAATGGGTCAAATATGGGGCGACAGAAAGAAATCTAACTAGGAGCGGTAAACACACAATGCAATTTTTATGATTTATTGTTGAATTATATACTTGAAAACTTATTAGATTTTGTTAATTGATGTCATCATAATGAAAATAAATAAATTCAGAGTTAAAACATGTATGTGTATAGGTATATGTGTGTGTGTGTGTAAGTATAAAGAGATTAGCATTTAAGAGGAGGCATGAACAAAGCCTCTTGGTTGCCATTAATATTTTATTAATAATTTTGGAAATAGTTCCACATGCATGCTTATTCTGTGATAAATCATCACTTGTATATCACATGTACACTTAAATTTGTGAGCTTTTCTGCATATAATCTATTTTAGTTTTAGAAAAGGAGACAGAATTGAAAGATAGACCTTTCCTGTTGCTGGAGTGTGAATGTGATGGCTGGAGATAGAGCAGCCATCTTGGACCATGTTGTGAACTACTAAGTTTCAAACAAGAGCAGATGAAATATGTGGAGATGAGTAAACAACCTAACACAGATTTCTATTCTATGTAAGAGAAAAACTTTTGTTAAAAATAAAAATATATCTACCTATCAACAGAACAGTTTTATAATCTAAAGCTAATTGACATTATTTTGTAAATGATTCATGTCCTAGTATGATTTTTATCTTAAAGTAACTGATGTTGTTTCATGTCCAGAGATTTGAAGATAAGGCCTAAGTCCTATATTGTCCAGAATGATATTTTATTTCACATAGAAAAATATATTAATTCCATTTTTCTAAAATTGCACATCAGTAAGATTTCTAAATCCAGACACTTCAAATTAAGATTTGCATTCAGTTAATTCATGAAGTGTTTAGAAAGTGTAATAGTGAAAGATGCCAATCTTACTACCCTCTGTTCTTTCCCAGACCTAAATATTCTGATTAGGGGACACATAGAGTTAAGTGGATTAAAATAATGATATTAAAATTTTATTTAAATGCCTAAAATAGATATTTTATAAAAATTTAAATCTTGGGATTTAATTAAAATTTAATTAAAATTAAATCTTGGGTTCAATAGCCTCTACTAGATACAGTGCCTATTATGGATTGAATGTATCCCCTCAAAATTTGTAAGTTGAAGCTTGTATAGGAAAAACTCCTCCTCCTATGTGTTTCTTTTTATTACTCACACAGAATACTTCACTTCACTTCTAGTCACAAATATTGTGGGTTTTTCTTATATCAAGCAATTCTCTGTGACATCACCTGGGTATCCTATAATTTAACTCTATTTTGACACTATCTACCTGAAGATAGTATCAGATGCCACTGGTTAAGGGCTCAGTCCTACAAGACAGCTACCCCACCACTCAGATGCCATTTGCAAATCTAGGTTCCCAGGACCCTTTCATCATGTTTGAGTTATTTACTAAAGAGGCTCACAGAACTCAAAAAAAGTTTACTTGCTATTTACCAGCTTCTTATAAAAGGATATGATAAAAGATAAAAATAAGCATCCAGCTGGAAGAGATGCCTAGGACAACATATATGGGATGAGAGAGAACATCCATGCTCTCCAAATGTGCCTGTCTCCCAGCATCTCCACGTGTTAACCAACCCAGAAGCTTTCCAAATCCTATACTTCGGAAATCTTTGTGAAGGCATCACATAGGAATGATGAATCATTAACTTCATTTCCCGCCCTTTTTCCCTCTCTGGGGAATGAGGGGTTGGGGGGGCGGGGTTGCTGAATATTGCAAGCTTCTAATCACCACTTGGCCTTTCTGGTGATCAGTTCTCATCCAGGAGCCTACGAAGAGTCACCTCATTAGAACAGAAGACACTTCTGTCACCCAGAAAATTCCAAAAGATTTAGGAACTCTGTGTCAGGAATTGGGGACAAAGACCAAATATTAAAATGAAAGATACGCCTAGTGCTCTTATCATTTAAGAAATTACGAGGGTTTTAGGAACCCTGCACCAGGAACTGAAGCAGAGACCAATACATATGTATTTTCTATGATCGCATAAGGTCTTAACCAGTCCTCTAGTATGATGATATTTGGAGGTGGAGCTTTTAGGAGGTAATTAGATGAGGTCATAAGGGTGGAGACCTCATGATGGGATTAGTTTCCTTATAAGAAACACTGGATTAATCTCCCTCTCTGTCTCTTTCTCACCCCGCTTCCCTCCTTAAATGTACACAAAGGTCACAGTTTATAAAGAGCACACAGAGAGATTGATATGGCCTTCAAGCCAATAGAAGAGGCCTCAAAATAAAAGCTACTTTATCAG